>NC_081773.1:6409812-6572723 GCF_963082965.1 Carassius carassius
AGCAAAGGTATATTTGTAGCAATAGCCAACAACACATTGTATGGGTCAAAATTATACATTTTTCTTTTATGCCAAAAATCATTAGGATATTAAGTAAAGATCATGTTCCATGAAGATATTTAGTAAATTTCCTACCATAAATATACCAAAACTTCATTTTTGATTAGTAATATGCATTGCTAAGAATTAATTTGGACAACTTTTGATTTTTTTGCACCCTCAGACTACATATTTTCAAATAGTTGTATCTCAGCCAAATATTGTCCTATCATTACAAACCATGCATCAATCGCAAGCTTAGCTTTTAAAAAACATGACCCTTATGACTGGTTTTGTTCATAATCGATTTGCAATGTCCTGCAGCAGTGATTGGTGATATTGTAACAGCTATCAATATGTGTTTGTTGTTTCGTGGCACTTCACTGCACGTCCACTTGAGAGATAACAAGAAAGAGCAATCAAATTCTCAAATTACCAACAACTTGCCATGTTCAGCTGACTGTCCAATTATCTGTCGCCCCTTGATACAAGACTCAGTGACTCAATTACAATAATGCTTACACTGTGGGCTGAAAATTACTGTCCCTCAATCAGAGTTGGTTTGTGTGTCCTCAGAGATATGCTGCATATATGCAGATGAGCAGCACTGGGTGAAAAACGCCCAGTGCAATTAAAGTCTTCAAACTGGGGACGAGACTCTGAGTGATTTATCAAAATTGGTTTCTTTCTGCTTTTTATCTGGAAAAAAGGGAAAGTCATTGCATGAGACCTTTAACCCTTTCCTATAACTCTGATGGTACATGCAAACCAGTCGATATCCTGCTTCAAACTCAAATGTTCATCAGACAGAATAAAATCTTCCCCAGAGAGGGCAGTGGGCACACTCGCGCAGTTTTCGGGAAATTAAAGTTTTTAAATATTAAAGGTTTCAAAGATTTACTTTGACCATTTATTGCTGTTCATGCATGCTGTCAGGTTATATTTATGACAGTAATTTTACTGTATTTAATTGGAATATGAATATTTTAAAGTGTAGTTTATACCCTTAAGCTGTAATGGACTTTCAGAAAATGTGATTTTAATCACAAAATTATAAAGTGCCTTTAGAGGTAGAAGTGTTCGACTTTAAAATTGATGGGATTTGATTTTTACGTTTATTATTTGAGCAGTAGACAACTATGAACTTGTGAAGATTCACATAAATCTGCCTGGAACTGATCAGAAAATAATTTTCTTTTAGTTTTCTTCAGTCAACAGGCTTTTGGACCCAATATCTATTAGCGTCACTGACGTATCATTAGCATGTTCCTCTATGGGTTTTGACATAACTCACATTGTTTTAATTCCTCAATGGTGAAGTCATATAGAGAATCAGGGTAGTCTGGGGCCGCAGTGCCTTTTTTGGGAATGTCATGTGAGAGCACTGATGCCGTTTTGCCTGAAAATAAAGTTGTAGCTGTCTGGAGGTTGTGGAATGTGTGGCCGGCTCAGGGCCAGTGCTGTGTTTGGAGACGACTGGCCGGATAGCAGGGTTCTCAGGGACACCCAGACAGACGGGAGGCAGGTACTGCTGATCCTCATCTTCTCCTCCCTCCGCATCTACACAGTCATGAGGAGAATGCAATACAGAAAAACAGTTCTAAGAATAGCCTTTATCACAGTTGAGCAATATCCAATTTTATGAACCTAAACGCTTAAGTCCATCATTTGAAGGCAGCTCCTTTTTCTGCTGAAGGGAGGACACTGCTGCTGATGCTCTTTTTTTAGGGCCAGTGCTTTGCGAAAGTGTTGGCACTGGTGGAGACACAGTTCTTAGCCTCAGTCCTATTCCTCCACTGGAATATTAAAGGGACAGTTCACTCCATTCACTCTCCATCATATTGTGCCAACTGTTGTCTGTGAAACAAAACAAAATAAAACATTTGTTTTTTTAATTCCATATAATAAAAAATAATCGGAGCACAAAGAAACCCTGAAACATTGCACCCCACCGAATTTCATTGTTTGTAAATAAATACATAGTGGAATTCCAAAGTGGAAACCAGCAGCTTGGACATTTTTTTTGAGATATCTGCTATTTTGTTGCACAGAAGAAAGAAATGAGTATTAAAATAATACTATCGTGAAGTATCCCTGTAGGCAGCAGCAAAGTACCTCACTTTATCTCTGGTCTTCTTCAGAGCACCTCTTTAAAGACCATTTCACATCGCTCTGTAAACTGCCTTACATGTCTTACAGCAAATAAAAAGTCACCCATGCAGAAACAGACACTCTGCCTTACAAGCCAAATCCCAGGAGGACAATAAGAGTTAATTCCTTTCATTATTTTATTCCCATTGCAGGGGGTTATAAATTTAACAAAGTCGTCTTGAAACTATTCCAGAAACTCCCAGGGCAGCCCTAAGGTTTAATGGAGCGTGCATGCTCTTATCTTTGGGAAGGGCCATTTGGTTACTGGAGGATGGGAGAGGAGTGGATCATTAGCACATGTGATGCCAAGGTGATCATATGCTGCTGGCTGTTTGTACTGGGCATTAAAAACAGCACTGCAATCTGGCAAATGAAATCCAGCACTGCGCCTGATGTAGAGGAGAAATAAGCTTGTGGGTGTTGAATGATAACACACGCTTTGTTCCTGAAATGACACTATGAAAGCTGTCGCTTGTAAAAAAAAAATAAGTAACCTTCAGCATTCTTTTAAAAAGAGCACTTAATGAACTCACTAATGAACTTAAATGCATTTATTTGAACTTTAAAGTGTTATTTTGACCCACATAAGTGGTACTTAAGTACATCTTTATGTAATTTCATAATGACTTTCATTGTCCTTGAAACACTAAAATATATTTTAAAGTACTTCTTATTGAAATTTATATTATGTCTTTAAATATATCTTTAATTACACATTTGTAATGATGAGTTGTAATTTAGCTTATTTCAAATATATTAAATTTAAAACTTTTAATCAAATAAAACACCACATTTAAAATTCTAATCAAGTATTTTACTTTAGTCAACACATCAAATTAAGTGTACTTTTTTGCATGAGACCAGATTATTAAAACATAATGAGGTGTGCGTGAAAGTAAATCTTTTATTTTGACATTATTACAAAGTGTACTCAAGGGTCTGCTTTCTTTAAGTACGCAATAAGTAAGTGTTGTTTTATTCCAATAAAGTTATATTGAAAGATATATATATATACACACACATGCAAAGTATATTCAAAGTATATATGTAGAATATAGAATACCTTAAAGGGACTTTGATATACTGCAAGTGCACATTCAATAAATTTAAGTACATTTCTGTGGCAAATTGGAGAATATTTCATGATCTGAGATGGTTTAGATGGCTATTATGAAACACACAGTTCCTACTGTAAATTCTGATTGGAAAAGTTGCATATAAATGTGTTGTTAAACAGAAAACAAACACACATCTATGAGTGCATTCTTTATTAAGTTACTTGACACCATAAACCAGTTGTCACTTAATGTGACTATTTATTGAAAATTGCTGTCTGTTATCATAAAACTGTTGTTTGTGCGTCACGCTGTGCTTAAGAAAACCTCTTACCTACAGTATCATTAGTTCCAATTAGCTTCGGTAAAAAACAGCTTTCCATATCAGCCATTCAGTGTATTTTGATTAAATGTTTTTTTGAAATGTTTCTCTTCCTATTTCAAGCAATTATATTATATTATATATTATATTATATTATATATATATATATGACAGTGCATTTACTTACTTAACTGTAGGGGGTGCCAAAGTCCCAGAAATTACATAAAACTACGCTTGAAATTTTTTCTTTTTAATGGTTTTCTATGGGAAGCTTAACATACAATTTAACTTGTTGTTGACTTGCGTTCCTATTCTGGGTGCATTTGTTCATTTATATATAGTAGGCCTATGCACCATTAGTAAGGTGTATAAATTGTGCATTTATAAAAAGGTGTATGAATTTGGTCTTTTAATATCTCCATCTTAAGTGCAGTAGTGCTTAGTTGAAACCTGTAAAAATTAGAGGCCTTGTTTTGAGTTCAGGTGAAAACAATTAACTGCAGTGCCTTTAGGCAGTCAGTGCTATAAGGATGTCATTTTCTGGCAGCTCAGTGATTGGCTGGCAAAAACTGTAAAGCAGCGAGCACATGAGCATAGATTGCAAAATTCAAATCGCATGTGCCAGCCAAGCAACTACCATTGAATGTTAAAGGGAATTCTACTTTAATGCACAGCCTCTCATAACTTAATTAGTACATTTCCATTACCAATTACAACATAACATCATTAGAACAAAGGTTAACAACATGTTTAATGCACAACTGTGTTGCAGAATTATAACACAAAGTCTTTGATGTGCGTTATCTGTCACATCTGTGCCATATGTCAGGGAACTCGTGTGAAGGAGACATAAACACACTAAATAAGAGCAGATTCAGGATACAGCTGTGCAATCTTAAAGATCAAACAATGCGCCTATCAGTGAGCTGGCAAAGGGGTCGTACTCTTGCAGCTGGAGGTGTATGTTTGCCAGGATTGAGCTTGATTGCCTTTTTTTTTAAACACTTGTTAGCGCTTTATGTGAGTACTGAGCTTCATGTCAATTATCCGTTGAAACTGTCACCACTTTATGTATTTGATTCTCTGATGTGCAGAACCTCATTAGTTTCTAATTTAGTGAATATGGTACGTTTGCTCCAAGCATATTAACAGAAGTGCTGTGAACATGACACCAGAAACCTCAGCATCCTCGTAGCTGTACACTAGAGAGAGAGAAAGCACACATGTGGGTGTCATACTCTGGCTCGCAGTGAGCTGTGCAACATGAGAAAGGGAGGAGTCTGGGAACATAGCAAAGAATGATGTTTTCTCTTAATAAATTCCCTTGTTTTCTGTCGCATGGTGAAAGGACATGAAACCGGCCCAATTCCAACCTCATATGCCCTTTTGGACAGGGCTCAGACTACGACTATAATGTAAAATCCTTCCCCATATGTGTGTGTGTGTGTGTGTTTGTGTGTGTGTTTACCCCAGACCACTGGATATGTGCTTAAACAAATCTACTCAAAAGACATAAGATGGAAACTCAATTAGCTTTGCCCCTTGTGGTTGCACTGGGGATCTATGTCTAATCATAAATGTCCAGTGATATTATAAAAAAAAGAACATGAGTGCTTTCTACTTCCCAGGGTTTTGCTTCATATTGATAGATTGGTAGATCCTCTCTTAAGTTACTCATCCTGTTTTAACCCTTCAGCAGCTGCTGATCATAGATGCGAGCAGTTGTTCCCAAGCAGTGATTATCAACCAAGGCTTGAGAATACTTGAAAAGATTGCTTCTTGGCTTTGTTAAACCTATAAAACAGAAATTATGACTTTTTCCTGAATATTAATAGGTTATTAAATCATTAAGGTGGTCAAGAGAATACTACACAAATCATATGTTGTTGTTGAATTGTAACAACTCAAACAGTGTAATAATAATAATAATAATAATAATAACAGTAATGAGTTTTGTTCATAAACATGGATGACTGTTGTGTAATACATGCATAGGAAATTTGATTATTAGTTTGTTTGAAGCTAGCGAGTCCCTATCATTTACTTAAAATGAATGTGTGTAATGGCCATATTAATGAGAACGGTAAGTGATATCAAGAATCATTTTAGTGAAAAGAAACATTTCTGTTGAAATGAAAAAGAGTACTTGAGTACTTGCTATTCTTGAGTACTAGCAATTCTAGAGCTGAAAATGTTTAACATGTTCTAGAGCTAATTAAATGCAACTTTCTAATAGGTCTTTAGTTTGTTGGACATCATGTGGAACGGCGGCACATTAGCCAGTGTTTTACTGTACTGTTGATGTGTGAATGAGGTCATCAGCAGGAGCTGACATTCTCTGCTAGTCCTTCAGCCTCCACAGTAGCTGGCAACACAATGTAAAGCCTCACAAAGAGAAGTGCGAGAGAGAAAGAAGAAGGGATTCTTAATAAGCCTTGAGCACAGAGGAAGGCATGATGGAGAATGTCGGCTATGCGGAGCATTCACAACAATGTGTAGTGTCACTGGCAGGGCCCCACAAAAGCGCTGTTCTCTCAGCTGTCAAAGACGCCATTGTGGCATGAGCCGAACAGAACCAACCCGCCAAGACTCTTTATCACTCACACATTCCACTCATACTGCCCCCTGATGCACATTCCCCTCCATTCACCCTCTCCTCGAGTGGGGCCAGGCTCTCTTCTTTATTACACCTGCCTCCAGCTGTCGTGCAAGAAACAGCTGCCGGAAAGTGACGGTTCCTGGGTGTCGCAAAGAGCGCTCAGCACCTGAGGAGTATTGCGCTTTCTGAAAGTGCCACGACGGCTGATGTGTCCTAAAGGGATGACGCCTCCCGGGGCACGGTGTCAGTCAAGCGTGGGAAGCTCCAGTCGACGTGCGCATGCCACCCAAAAGCCGCACCGCAGCTAAGATTGTAATCTCTTTGAGGAAAAAGTGGGATAACAAGGGCTTTAGCCTGCTTATCCCTCTCATGCTTCAAAGCAAGGATGTGTCGCTCAGCAGAGAGGAGCTCCTAACAGGATAAGACATCTCAATCCTTTGGGGAAGTGATACAAATTGGGAGCTAATTCCATTGTCCCGTATTCACCCAGCTATTGTTTTGCCATCCAGTTTAGGGGACCGACAGCAACAGGGTTGCTCTCTCAGGGTACTGGCAGGTTTGCTTGTTTAGGGCTTGGCCGACCTACCGAGAGGCTTGCCCAGCCTGCTGGGTAGGGGTAGGGTTAGGATCAGATCCCCTGCTGGGCTTGTCTTAGTGTGAGCGACAGGAGCCCCGGCCCAGCTCTACACACACCCACTTCACCCACTCGACTTCCTCTTGGCTCCTAGAGCAACTGATTGACATTTGTTTAAGGGGCCTGGCAACATGAAGACATTTGACATATGTGAGGTGCCTCCTTCCTGTCATGTCTTCCCTCCCCTGGCTCTACTGACTGTGTTAATGGGTGCAGGTGGCAGCATGGGTTATGAAGTGAGTAAATATCAGTGCAATTGGCCACAGACTTGCAGAACAAGAGTCATTACACCAGGGCTGCATTTCCCAAAAACATTGTAAGTCTAAGTAGATTGTAGAGACCACTGGTGCCAATGTTTTCTATACTGTTTACCTTGCTTTTGGGAAACACATACATACTTAACGTAGTTACTTACATAGTATTGAATCCAAACCCATGATCTTGGCATTTTTAGTGCAATGCTCCACTCTCTGAGCTACAGGAGCTCACAGCTAGTTTGGAAGACTCCGGCTGGTGGGGTATAACAAGATCCATCCATTCATCAAAACTGCTTGTTCTGTATAGAGTCCTGACACTTTTTCTGTATAGAGTCCTTTTTTCATCTTGATTATCTTCATAAATAAAGTCAACTATTACATTTTGCCTAAATATGATTGCCTGAATTAAAAAGCTATAAATTTAGGCTGTAAGTGAACTACACCATGGTCGCACTGCTTCAGCATGTTATCCACCATTAAAAGAAAATGTTGTCCTTAATTACTCCCCCCATGTCATTCCAACACAACAAGACCTTTGTTCATCTTCAGAACACAATTTAAGACATTTTTGATTAAATCTGAGGGCTTTTTGACTCTGCATAAACAGCAATGCCACTGAAACATTCCTAGGCCCAGAACGGCAGTAGGGACATCGTTAAAATAGTCCATGTGACATCAGTGGTTCAACCGTAAGTTTATAAAGCTACGAGAATACCTTGTGTGTGCAAAGAAAATAAAAATAATGACTTTATTCAACAGTTCTTCTCTTCCACGTCAGTGACCGCCGACACATGCGTGTCTATTTCTCTGCTTGTAAACAAGGAGCAGCGCTTGTGTCATTGTATTCGCGTGAATGTCGCCGGACACTGATGCGGAAGAGAATAATTGTTGAATAAAGTCCAAATTCTTTAATCAATTTTGTGCACAGAAAGTAACAATGTCCTTATCACCTTTCTGGGCCTTGAATGTGAGAGTTGCATTGCTGTCTGTGGAGGATTAATGTCCCTGATAACCTCTATTGTGTCATTTAGCTATTCGTTAACAACTGGTACATATCCCAGTGTTCACCCCTGAAAGCTAGGAAGCACCCTAGACTGTCTTATCAAGATGACAACGAAACGACAATACAATTTTGTTAACCCCATTTATGAGACCCACCAGTTGAGAAACAGTCCTATTGTCTTATCATGTATAAAGGGGCTGAATACAAATGAATTATGTGCTTGTTAATCTGGTTCACAGGTTAAATATAAGAAAAGATGAAGAGTAGTACAGGCAGCACATTATTCAATTGCAGAGCTGAATGTTTAAGGGCCAGTCCAGTTGATGAGCCTAATTAGAGACAGGATTTTGACGGATCACTTCCTGCATGAACCTTAGCGTCTGTTCTAACTCAGTTAGTTGACAATGGCCGTGTTTGTAGGGATAGGGTGGAGTGTGGGATCACTGTGGGAGTACATTGACGGTTTGTAGATTTAGGCTGATTTGGATCTACAGGGGGCCGTCAGAAACCAGCAAGTCAATGACAAGGAACAACCCCCAACACTGCAGTGACACGGACACTATATCTCCTCCATCATGTTTTATTAAATGAAAAGTTAACCCAAAAATTATTCACTTGTCTTTTCCATGAGTCATATTCATTGTTATTGAATATACTAATGTTACACGTCCTCTTTTTAAAGTGCTCTTTTGTTATTTTGATCTTGACAGAATAAGACCCCATTCACTTTGGTTGTATGGAATAAAAATCTAAATTATGACAGATTATTTGATGTCACTTTATTTTACAGTCCTGTTCCACGTGTACATATTATTATATTTTATATATTTTTATATATTATATTAATAATAATTGCATTATTATAGCGATTACAATAATTGTGTAATAACTAGGTACTAACCCTGAACATACCCCTAAACCTAACCTTAACCCATGAAGTTTCCTTATACTACCCAGTAATTTCTTAGGTAAGTACAATACTGTTAAATAAAGTTTGGGGTTTACTAAGAATACAACATATCGTAACACTTTAGAATAGGTAACACCTGTTAACTATTAACTATGACATTTCGCTCAATAAATTCTTAATTTGCTGCTTATTAATAGTTAGTAAGGTAGTTGTTAGGTTTAGGTATTGGGTAAGATTAGGGAGGTCAAGTAGAATAAGGCATTAATATGTTATTAATTAGCACTAATACATGGCTAATATTCTAGTAATACGCACGCTAATAAGCAACTAATAGGTGTTACCTATTCTAAAGTGTTACCCAACATATTATCTTACATTTAGCAATTGGTCACTTTAAAGGTTGAATGAGTGTACTCTACTGCCTTAGTTTTATATTCAATATAGTGAAATGTGAGTAGTGCTGAGTTATTACAGTGAAACGGTCCATCAACAGGTGAAGCCATTCATGCCGATAGTTCATGTCATTGCCATCTGAATGAGATATATGTTCTGCTGGGTTTAATTTATTTGTCATGCTGCTTGTACCTTAAAGCTGCCATAATCCTGCATGTCCTGGGCAATGATCTCAGCCTCTTTCCTTCGGAGGTCTTAAGGAAGCTAGTGATGAATGACTGGGCTGTACATTACATTGGAGCTCTGACTGGTGCACTTTTCCTTCTTACCTGCGTTGAGTCATGGCATGTGTTTGGTTTATGTGAGAGAGTGCAGTCAAATTCATTGCATTCTTCTGGCTGCTGCATACCTCAATGCTGCTCAGGCACAACCTCTAAGTGATTTCAGATGCCTGTCAGGCACTTCTGTCTATCCTAAACTCCCATGTCAAGTACCGTCTTAAGTTTTACATGTACACGGGCTTTTATTTTATGGCATACGCCCTTGACTTCCCCTAAACCATCAATTATCAGTCCAAATGTGAATAAATTGATTTATTTGTGTATTGTTGATGGTGGAGCTGCATCATTAGGGTACTCGGTTTAAGTAAGAACAATAATCTTACACTTGCTGATGTAAGTAACATGCATGATGCAAATCTTAGACAAACAAAATGTCAGGTAAAGAAAACATCTGTCACGACTTGAACATCATCATCATTTTTTTCTCCCTATTGTGACATGCAGTATATACAAAAAACTCCTTACATTAAGACCAGTGCTATTGTACGATGGCTGAGAGAGCTGCACATTCAGAAAACACATGCACATTAAGAATACATCTTCATCAGTTTGACGGCACATGTGGCATCGGAATCATATGATCAGGATGTTAAAGTAAACTAGTGCTGTTAAACGAGTAATCATTATTAATCGCATCAAAAGTTTTTGTTTACATAATATATGTGTGTGTTCTGTGTATATTTATTATGTATATATGTATAACACTACCATCCACAATTGGCAGGTTAATTTTGGCCACTGTCTACACTGTATACAGCATATATTTAGAAAATATTTACATGTATTTACATGTACATATTTATATTCATATAATTCAATTTAAATAAAAATGTATTTAATTTATAAACAGATTTTTCTTAAATATATACATGCATGTATATATACATGCATTTAAATATGCACAATAAATATATTATGTAAAAGAAAATCTTTTATTTTTAGATGCGAGTAATCGCCATTAATATTTGACAGCACGAACATAAACAAAAATCTCACTTTTCAGAGCAAACACTGATCAGCAAGGTCCAGCCGTGTTAGTCACTTTGCAGCTCCCTTAAACATTTCCAATATCTGTATCTATTTGCTCACGCTTCTTAAATTTAATTTGCAGGTGTTCTTCTATTTGCATGTGTTTATTCAGTTGCAGAGCATTGAGCTCTCTCGGCCGCCGTACTATTGTTTAAAATCACGGGCCCCAAAACTGTGACCAGTGTTTGTCATAAACATACAAGGGGAAAAATGAATAATAATCCTGTTGTCATAGAACATGAACTCTAATCTTAAATGAATAAACAATTTTTGGACTGTAGCCTAAATGTTGTAATTCCATCCACAATTGGCAGGTTAATTTTGGCCACTGTCTACAGTACAGTATCATTCATATCTCACCAGCCCGTGACAATTGTTTTTCCTTTTTAGCCAACAATGTAATTGGCTCATGTAAGTAGATTTTAATGGTAGTGTTGTGAATTTACATTCCCCTGAGTTTGTTTATTTTGCTGCGGTGGTTGTTGAGGGCCGGTCTGGGCCCTGGAGAACACAGTGATCTCATTGTGAGCATGATAAGCTTGTGGCCCAGCACTGTGATTGAAAAGCACAACGTGCCAAACAGATGTAGGGGCTGCACTCTCTTGCTGAGCCCACTCTGACTGTTGCCAGGCGCCTGAACCCTATTAATATAGAAGAAATATTTTAGCTATGCATATGCTCTGCTCTGTTGGCTGAGCGCTGTCTTTCATTACCTAACAGGGCCCATGCTTTGCTTACAAACTCAGTTAAGTACCTCTGGCTAAGATGGAAAACGGACTAGAGAAAAGTCGTGTAGTGCTTCTCCCATGCTAAATCATTCTCCAATGCAAAATTGTTCTTTTAAAAAATGAAGTCAGTTTTGCTTAGAACAGCTCACATATCGAGGACATGTCATCCATAGAAAAGCAAACCCTGTGTTACCTGATGAACCATGTTGTGTAAAGGAGCATAGAACTGAATTTCTATAGAGTGCAAGAGTGGCCTTGGTTCTGGAAGTATTTGTCTAATTAATATTTCCAATAGGAATTAAAAAAAGCCTTTGTTAAAGAGCCATGAGCCAAACATTCGGCTGCGAGGTCAATCACAACATTACAAACTTTGAAAGAAAACTTTAGGATGACCATGGCACTCTTTCAGATTAAAAAGCCTGTATTATCAGATGGCTACATACACAAAAAATCTAAAAACTTTCCAATGCGTATTGGCCCATGCAAAAAGTTTCCTGTGATTCACTGTACTATTGGACTTTGTTTGAAAATTACAAACTTTGATTTCATGCAAAAATGTTTTTTTTTTTTTTTTTACAATTGGACAATATTACAAAGGTACAAGATTGTGTATCCAATGACTTTAATGAGGAAAGGAACTACAATACCATGAAGCAAATTAAAAATAGAATAATTAATTGTATATTGTAGTTTATTGCAAAACATGCATATACATACTGTACAAAATGCTTCTTGGGAGTTGATGGACACCAAAGAGCTTTTTGTGTGATTTGCTTGCTGTTTTGGGGAAAGTTACTTTTAAAACCATTACATTATTGTGTTACTTTATAAAAAAATAACTAATTGCATTACTTAGTTACTTTTTATGAAAAGTAATGCATTGTATTACTTTTGCATTACTTCTTGTCACATGGGCTTGGCTAACTCTATGTTTTTTATATAACAAAACCCAAAATACACAAAAATTTAAATGAATAGCCACAGGCTAAAGGAAGTGACTCTGCCTCTGCACCTTACTGCCAATTTCTGTCAGTGAATACACAGGAAAACAAGAAACTTGCATGTCTTCTTTGAAAAATGTACTTAGATATTTTGCTGTAAATTTAAAAGTAATGCATTACTTTATATACTTGAAAAAGCAATCTGATTCCATAACTAACTTGTAATGCATTATCCATACATTTGAACCTATCCTTGTTTGGGATAGGAGGACATGGTTAGATTTTAGACTGACAAAGAAGATTGAAATGTCCAAGTTGTGGATCGAGTCGAGAATTAGTGAATGAGAGAATAAACCTTTTGAAGTATCAACTCTGCTACATTGTAGTCTGGCTTCCACCTGCTAAATTCATCCATCAGCAGACCACAGAGAGTTTAGATATGAGCAAAAGAAACAGAGGTGGCAGTCTACGAATGGGAGCAGGCCTCCTAATGAATCCCTTCCTCTCATCAGATGACCTTGAGTCTCAGTGATTAGCACCACTAATGAAAATGTTTGGTCTTCAGCTCTGGGGAGGAAAGAGGAATACCTCTCTTTAAGCTTATAAGCTCTGACCATGTCCAGACTTTCTCTATCTGGCCAGGGACCAGAGCTCAGATATTTGGGTGAATAACTCCAACTGTGTGTCTGTGTCCAAATTAGACACCACAGCCCTGCAGACCGGCTCTTCATGGCAGGAACTGGAATGTTTATAGCTGAGAGGTTTAGACAGAGTTTTGCAGGAGGAGACTTTGTCTTGGACTCCAGAGCCCTACTCAGATTTCCAACATAGTATTCACACTTACGACAAGGATAAGATGGATAGGGTTTGGAATAATCACGTGGATATATGTGTACACAAAGTTACACTAAAGTAATGCCTATTGGGCTGGATAGATTATATTATTCCTAGAAGACATAGTGACAAAATATGTGAAATATGTGCCGTTTCAGGTCTGTGTAGCACCTACACCTCTGTATATTCTTTGGAAAGAAAGCAATAAGCAATTAAACTACTGATCTTTGCAATAAAACCACCGATCTTAATGGTATGAGCTGCACATTTACACATTTATACAAAGCAATGTACAATGGCTTTAATTAACTCATGCATTTCCTGGGAATTGAACCCATGACCTTGTACCAGCACCATTCTCCACAGTTTGACCTACAGAAACACATTTCAGCAGACTTTTCTGTGAATATGCCACATTGTACAGTAGAAAATGTTACAGTGTTTTGAAGGATGAGGCTGATGCAGCTATATTTATTGACAAACATGAAGCTTTTGTGTGAGTAGAAATTGCTCTGGAAGCATGCCGTTGACAATTTAACATGCAAACAGGATGTTTTATTAAGAACTGATCAATTGAGTTTGGGAAATGGTTATGGTTGAAACTAAAGAATGACTTTTTGTGGCACTAAGAAACTCTACTAACATTATAAGTGGAAAAATATGATAGTGTGTTTACACTGAATTGATTCTGAGTTTTCAGAGTGTTGTTAATTCTGAACAATAGTATTTCCACCACAGCACTGAAGTTAGGAAGTGTCCCAGAGGGAGGGATTGAGAGTAATGTTTATCTGTGTCCTGGTGAGAATGCAGGATGTGAGGGTTAGAGAACCTGTCTGCTGCCTGATACCTCCTTCAGACTCCCTCATTCTCTTCTTTCCATTATGTTCCTCTTGTGTTCAAGCTGGGTCACAGCTGCCAGGTCTGTGATTTAATTACTGTGTATTTCACTAAACATAGCCAGTTTGCTTTTTGAATGTACTCTCACTGGTCTTCATATACAATCAGATATTACTGATTCTTGTACTAGATTCAATTTTGTCCATTTTCTCAACTGTCTTTGTGTGTCCTAGAGAGTATTAGATTTCTAAACCTAAATTAGATCTTATTTAGACTGGGGTCAAGACGGTTACTTGGTATTAGTTTATTCAGCTTACAAATAATTTCAAGGGGCTGTTTGCTCTTATTGCAGGCTATTTCATTAAAATGTTTTAGAGCAGTCCAGGCAATCATGTAGCGATCGTGTACAGTCTGAATGGGAATCGGGAAAAAATATCAGAAACAAATGATATTTGGTTCTATTAAATTTCTTTGAGTACCATACTAAACTACTCTGACAGAGTTTACTACAGTGCAAAACAGAGAGTGTGGTCTGATTCTGTAATTATTCTTTTGATTTTTAGTGAATTGAAATCATTAAGCACAACTAATATAGTAAATCCCAAACAAATGACTCTAATGAGTCAGTTCTTTGTAAATAATAAAAAATATGTCGGCACAATAAGATGCCAACCAATGACTTAAATCCACTGACTAATGGATCCGCTCTTTTAGTGACAAGCTCTCAATCAACCGTAAGATTAATGTAGATACTGACTATATATTTATGACAATGTACAGTTAAAGAGATATAATTTTGCATGGTGTCATTGTGTTTTATTATATACAAATAAACGAAGGACATATGTTTACACTGTTAAAAAAATAATCTGTAAAATGTATGGTACAATAGTCACATGATGAACCAAAGCTCATCACAAGCAGCTTTTAAATGATAACATATACAGTATAGAAGGTGCACAGTGTGACTGAAACAACACTAACCACCATCATGGTAATACACATGAAACTGAAACAATGCAATTTAACAAGATTAGGTGTAATATACACGTCTAATATACAAAACTTGTAAGATAAAAACTTAGTTATAAAAAAAAAAAAAAACATCAAACTTGAACTGTAATGCAGGAAATTCTTGGAATGTCAATTTACGGTTATTTATTGTAAATTATACAGTGTCTTTTTCTCTTCCAAAGATGGTATACTACCATACAATTTACATGTAATCCAGTTATAGTATACAGTACAGTTTTTAACTGTATATTGTAGGGGAATATATTACCGTTAACCATTTCAACAGGCTTTACTGTAGAATTTTTTACAGTCTTTTACCGTTAAATTCACAATATTTTTTTTTACAATGTAGGCTACTACTCTTTTTTTTGTATATAAACCTTTTCAGGATAAACACTGTATTGAATATGATTTGGATGAAAACCAGGGTGTGAGAGAGAGACTTACTGTCTTTCCAATGGCATGCACTGTGAATGTCATATGGATTGCAAGAAATTATTAAAGCTTTCAAAACTGTTTAGGACATGAAGTTTTTGTCTACTGAAGGTCTTTTGGAAAGATGTTTCATCAGCTGAACTATCAGTATGTTAAACAACAGAGCAACTGATTGGGCAAACTGTACTTTTATCCCTCACAGCCTCATTTTCATTCCTGTCAGAAATTAAATATGCTGTTACCAATACTGAGGTTTACGATAGGGCTGTGAAAAGACAGTAAAAGTGTTTAAACTTATTTTCTGAGAAATTACAGTTACACTTTATTTTGATAGTCCACTTTAGAACTGTCAAGTCTACTAATACTCTAATGACTGGTAGTTGACATGTAGTTGCAAAATTGCTTATAGTTAGAAGAATCTTAAATGGACTGTTAAAATAAAGTGTTACTGAATTGTTTATGCGTTTGTTATTGAACTGATCATTTGTCAAGTTGCCATAAAGTTAAATACTGGTGCAGGCAACTGAAAAGTTGTAGGTTCAAAGCCCAAAAGAGGTCATTCCTGACCATAGTACACTTGAGTGTGACACTTAACCCTAGGTTAGTCGGTTATAGGTTATAAGGACACATTCATAGAGTTCTGTAAAATCACTTCAGCTGAAATCATCTCATTAATCTCCAAACAACTATTATGAGATATGCATCCAAGAATGTGACTCTTTAACTCCACTATATTATATATAATTCATGCATTCCAACACACAATCTTTTGTTGACATTTTAAATGCAGTATGGATGAACCACCTTCATATAATTTTTGCATATTAAATAACATGCGGCCACTATCAGGTGTTAAATATTTGATAACATCATTACGTTTTATTGCACAGTGTGAAATAGGGAGGAAACTAAATTGTCATTAAGTGCGAGGTATGTACTCTCATTACACTGTGGGTGGGCATGCGCTCTGCAGGTGGACTGAGCAGAAATGTTGATGGGATATTCCTAAAGGCAGATTTTAAACACTCATCAGTGTCGACTTTAGCCCTTGTATTAGGTCTGTCTTTCACTTTGATTTACTGCCACTCCTGCTGCCGACGTTTCCACAGTCCACATGTTCACACCACTAATTTAACAGTGCTGTGCAAATATGCATTTTTCTGCAAGTGCATGCCACATGTACTGTATATAAACACTCTTCATGCCTTTGAATAGGTGGATCCCAATCATGGACAGGTAGGCTTTTGGACCCCACTGTACATATGCACACATTACACATAAAGGTTCTTATTGCCATCTATGATTCTATTTGGAATTTGGAATGCGGAAACTTTCCATTGGTCAAAAAGGTAGATTTTTCAAAAATGTGAAAATGGATTCTTTTAAGAACTGTTCACTGAAAGGTTCTTTGTGGAATGGTGCTTCTATTGCATCACTACAAGCTTCTTTTGGAACCTTTATTTTTACCTGTCCAGAAGTATGAACATCATTTACAAATCCTTCTAAAATGGCAAATGCAAGTCCAATATAAAGATTCACAACAGCACCAATCATTTAGTTTGCTCTACACCATTGAGCAGCCTGTTTTCACTCGTTTAAGTACTGAATGGTCAGGTGGCACTAAAAACAGGCAAGAGCTCCAATCTGAGGACATAAGCAGTTTAATTCCAGCACCACGCTCCATTTAATTCAACTTAGGAGAGTGTTGACGTGATGGTTGGAGAAATGGACCCTGCCCTTAACATCCAAACAGAGCCAGAGGGAAGCATTTTATATGGCTTACATGAGGAAAGTAAATTATTTAAAATGTATCTGTCAAATTGAAAGAGTTACTGGCATGTGGATGCGAGAGATCAGATCATATTTGGTAAAAGTGGTCTCTATGATTGCCATATGCTCCTCAAGCCCACTGAACAAATAGAGCGCTGCCAAATGAGCCCGGTCAAACCGGGATGCCTGTATTTAGGCAGTTTCACATCCTGGCAGCTGGCATTGTGTTGGTGATTGTTAGACTAATCATCAGCTCAATTACGCAGGAATGTGCCTGTTTTGACAGCTCAGCACTCCAGGGACGAGAAGTCAGGCCCCTCTGCAGGCTCAACCTCTTTTACTGAGACTTGGGAATTTGACACTGTGCTTTTCATGTGTTTATCTAGCATTAAGCTTAAAAAAATATATATATTTGTTTTCCGGATTTGACACTTTGACCATTTAATCTGTCTGTTTCCTCAAAATGTTCGAATGTTCTTAACACATGTGCGTCATTTCATGTTAAATTATTTTTTCTTTCTACCCTAGTGAAAAAAAAATGAGTAAAATGTTTGAAAAACATTTATTTTGTGCTAAGTATACTACAAATACATTTACATATTTATGCTTAATTGTAATTGTACTTATATACAAAACTGATATAGCATACGTAAAGTCTGCTAAATTGGAACAACTAATTTTATACTTACTACACATTGCATTTAAAGACCGATTTTATTCAAAGATCATACAATCCTCATCAACAGACATTAAAAAACATTTTAGGCAAAGTATTAAAAAGTGTGCATTGTGGAATAAAGAAATATTGCAAATAAAGTGTAATTATAATTTTATATCAGCAAGTCTTAAGTGCTCTGTCAATAAAATTGTTAATGGATTTGAATTATACATAGTGTGTTATAAATGTATTTTAAATAAATAATGACATATGATTTAATTTCTTAGATTATTTGGACTTTAAGAATTTAATTAGTCAATTATTTTGTATTCATTGCTACAAATGTCATGGATATCAATTACATAAAGTGACCCCAAAACATATTCGGACATACAGACATGACACTCTTAAAATGCAAATCAGTGCTTTAGACAACAAAATATCAAACAATATGTGACCAGCAAACAAACAGCATTTCCTTTGAACTCAATTCATTCATGTTTGCTGATTTTTAGTGGATGTGTGAAGGCAGTTCTCTTCAAGTTCACAAAGGTGCTGTTAAAGTTCATCACATTAACATATTAACATCGGTTTGGAAACCACAAATTGTTACGATACAATATGCCATTATTTTTTATTTCTAATGCAAACTTTCAGATTTGAATGAAGCTCTATTTTTGTTTGTCCTGTATCAGTGGCCTGGTTTGAAGTGGCTGTCGCTTCTCGGAGGGGTGCCGCGGAGAGCTGACAGGAATTAGCATAGAAGTGCATCCCATGCTAATGTGAGGGCTGTCTCCAATGGACTGGTTTCCTGAAGGAGGGGCAGAGCCTGTGGAGCAGACCATGAACAAACTCTGCTTCCTCGTACACCGCTGAGAGAGCAAGAGCCATCTTCACCTCTTAGTCCCGAGCACAGACGCCCATCTCAGAAGTGCTGAGGACTTTACAAGTTTTAGCTGAAATAGATTATGATATTTTTGGTACCTCATGACAAACAGATTCAAAAAGTAAAAGTAAATAAATACCCATTTCAACAATTTCCCTTCCAATTTCATGTAAATTATTTGTTTATATGTATCTTTTAATCATGGCAACCCTAAATATTATTATATTATTTGAAAAGTAAATAGAGTGTTCTTATTAGCACAGGTTTATTTGGAGCAACAGCCAACAATACATTGTATGGGGCAAAATTAAAAAAAATTCTTATATGGCAAAAATCATTCGGATATTAAGTAAAAAATCATGTTCCATGAAGATATTTACTTGAAATATACCAAAACTCAATTTTTGATTAGTAATATGCATTGCTAAGAACTTCATTTGGACAACGTTAAAGGCAATTTACTCAATATTTAGATTTTTTTTTTTTTTTGCACCCTCAGATTCCAGATTTTCAAATTGGACAAATATTGCCCTGTCCCAACAAACCATACACCAATGGAAAGCTTATTTATTCAGCTTTCAGATGATGTATAAATCTCAATTTCAAAAAGAGTGACCCTTATGACTGGTTTTGTGCTCCAAGGTCACATGAAGTGGTTCAACAAAAAGAATGAGCAGATAACTTGCCAGAACTGTGAAAATGTGTGTAAAAATCTGGTTTATAAAGCATTTTTTTAAATCTTCAGTATTTTGATTATCATTCTGTTATTTTTCCCTTACTGTGATAAACAAAACTTTAAAACCATAATAATAATAATAGAATACTTATTAAGTGCAAAATTTATGTAATGTTTTAAGCCACTTAATTACATGTTACTTAATATTATTTTAGATTATATTAAATGCTGTTGAAATCTAGTGCTTTTTTGACATACTTATTAAAAATGAAGACATTTTCACTCAGAAATTGCTAGTACATTTTCCAATTAATTAGAAACAGCAAGTAACACGCTAAATTAAATGTGAAATTCTGAAATAAATACACTTTGATTTGTTTCATAATTATGATAATGATAAATATAGTTAAAGTGTACTGTTGAATGCACTGACAAGCATTTACATCAACTAAAATATTATCGAAACTTGTGTCACATATTTAAATATATGTCATTTGTTGCTTGCTATATAGTACATTTAAAATATCTGAACTTTAAATATAATACCAAATAACTCACTACAGCTAAAATTATAATCAAGTACGTGTGGTTTAGTATGTTAGCCAGCACATCAAAATAAGTGCACTTCTTTAAAACCATGACGAACAAATATGTCAAATCTAGTTCGAAGGAAAGCTTCTAATTTTGATGTTACTTCAAAGTTCACTTTCTAAACATGCACTTCAGTAGCCTTTTCATTTATTAATATGAAATTATCTGCAAATACAGTAAAAAAAACACACCACGAGTGTACCTTTGAGTTATTTATCCTGGAGTAGTGTTTAACTGTGTGTCAGTATGGAGCAGCTGCAGATCTCACACATTCACACTGCCACAGGACAAGCAGCCCAACAGCTGTCTTTTACCACGAATATCATGCAATATCTGGCACTGCGCTTGCATAAAAATATGTAAAGCTGCAGCTCTCCAAAATAATGTTTGATTTCACACCAGACTGCATATTCTACGCTCTTTGCATTCTTCGTGTGGATTTGGGTCAAAGAAACACGGAGGGGCTGATCGCCACATTCTTTGGGTTTATCTGGACCTCTATTAGGACGTATCTGCAGTGGATGAGAGGAGTCTGTTTTAACTGCAATTGTTCAAGTCGCCTCGGATCGCCAGACAGGAAGCGCATACCAACTTTTGACATTTAAGAGCATTCACATAAACATTTTTGCAATATAACTCCATTTATGACACGTCCCAGATTGTGCATCTTAAATGTGAATGGAATGACACTACCCCTTCTGGGACGTTGCGTTCTCCTATTTCCTTCCCAAAATTGGTCAAGAGCAGCATAAGCAGTGTTTTGGTGCCACTGACCTCTCAAATGCCTTATTGATGAGGCAAAGTAAACAGATTTGAAATAAAGCGCTACGACTGACAACATTTAAAGAGACAGTAAATCACTGAAATGATTTAATAAATGCATCCAAACACAACAGATTGTTTGCCAATAAAACTTAGCAGTTTATGTATAGCAGTAAAACTAATGACTTGTTGCTCAAAGGCAGATGATTTGACATCAAAAATAGTCACGGACAGAAAACACAAGACAAATATATTAAAGTAAATCAAGATCTTCTCACACATTTCTACCTGCTGTACGAATACAATGAGTTCTTTCAACAGAACCTGTGGTAAGTACATAAATGCAGTTCTAAAGCATCAACCGTCTCGAGAAAACCTCTTTTGAGTAAAGAAAGAGGGGGATACACCCCTTAAACTTCATTTGGGGTCCACAGCTCTTTACAGAAGTGTCCAGAACTTGATCTCTGTCCATGAGCGGGCACAAGCTCAGACAGGATGGCTTTCCCCAAAGCTGTTTTGGTGCTCGTCTCACTGATAGAGACCGATGTTCCCCTGAATAGTTCCCAAGAAAGTCCAGTCTCAGGCGTGGAGTCCAGTGAATCTCCTCTGTCTCAGAACCAAACACTGGCCTTCGCTTTGTCTTGATCAAGCGCTGAGGGTAAGCAGATAAATCATTAAAACATGTTCGCTTTACTCAGCAACGTAACATTTGGGGTGTGTGGTATGATGGTTTATCATGTAGGAAAACAGAAATGTGTCGTATGTCATTTATACAGCATATATATAGATATATATAATAATTTATGCATCACAGACACCACATTTAAAAAAATAAAATAATGTTCATTAAATTCTGAAGATTACAATAAAGTGTTATTAAACTCTATTTTAAATATATGTGTCAGCAAAAGGAATCTAAATGTAAAAATAAAGAAAATGATGCACAAATATTCAATATGTACAAGTATCCAACATCGACTAACATATCCAATACTGCCCCAGATATATTAGCCTGTAACTGATATGGTAGTTATATTTCATGCATCAAAGCATATAAATCTGGCTTTACATTATTTAGATGTAAAAGCAAATTATAGAACAATGTGAAAAGTTTGACATTCTTCAAACTAGTCAAGACAAGGAAGAACTAGATATAAAAGGGATTATTAGGCAGTATGAGTTTTAATATGAATTTTCATTTGAGTGTTTTGTGTCTTTAACTCATAATGTGAAGCTGTTTTTGCACTGATGCTTGACTTATTTGTTATGTACTAAAAGTTAGGGGTCAGAAATTAATACTTTTATTCATGAAATGATGCATTAAATTAATCAAAATTGCATTAAATTATTCAAAATGACAGTAATGACATTTATAATGTTACAAAAGATTTCTTTTTCAAATGAATTTTGCTTATATGTACTTTATATTCATTAAATAATCCTGATCAAATCAGCATATTAGGATGATTTCTGAAGGATCATGTGACACTGAAGACTGAGTAATGATGCTGAAAATTCAGATTTAAATCACAGGAATAAATTACATTCTAAAATATATTTAAATAGACAACAGTTATTTTAAATTGTAATAATATTTCACAATTTTACTGTAATTTTAATTAAATAAATGCAGCCTTGCTGAGCATAATACTTATATTAGTCTTACTGACCCAAAACTTTCGAAAGGTAGTGAATGCAACAACTGTAAAGTATTTAATCCACTAAATCTTCCAATAATCACATGGTTATTTCCAACAAAAATGACTATGCTATGATAATTTAAACAACCCATAACACTGCATATGCCCCCATGCTGTAGAAGTGTTGTCTCACCTGTATCATGATAGATGTCCACTGACCCATGGAAAGAAGTGGGCCAGCTTGGTGCTGGGATGCTACTCGGCTCCAGCTCAGTTTTGATTCCGTCTGTGCAGGACGTGGGGCTGCAAGACGCTCTCACACCGGGCAGCAGAAGCGGGCTGAAGCGCGGGTCCAGAGCGGGGCTGTGGGCGTGATGGAGCACGTGGTGGGCGTGGGAGTGTGGGGGTGGGTGACGGGGGTGCATGTGAGGGTACATCTCGTGCACGTGAGGGTATCCCGCTCCACCCTGTGCTCCTAGGCCGTAGTGCCAGGAGTCAGTGAGAGCAGAGGGAGGGTGCAGGCCAGTCTGCGCGAGGCTGTGGCTGCTCCAGAGGCCAGCGTCTGCAGGGTGGAAGGCAGCGGCGAGGGGGAAGTCCGGGTGAGAGGAGGTCTGAGACGGGTAGCCACTACCCCACAGGGACGACGGATGACCCTCAGAGTGGGAGTTTCCTTCTGAAACACAACAAAGTTCCTTAATATCTGGATATCTGATTTAAATGGTTTTGTAGTATCCTGCCATACGGTCACCGTATGATCCTGGATCAACATTATTGTCCAAATATATAGACCTAACCCTATCCCTACCCATAAGTTATCCCTAAAACCAGAGGGAAATGATGGTTGAATAAGTTCAATTCCCTCAATTCTGATTGGTTGATTGAAATGTTGTTCTAGGATCATTTTGCACTTGGTGAAATCACATTCACCCCTGTCATACCAAGAAAAATGTGTGGTGGAACATGCGTACAAAATTTCTATTATGATTATGAAGTTTGTTTTTGGATCAGTTTGCCCCTGCAAAGGTCATGGTTAAATGCAGAAAAAATGGTATGTATTTTGTTATGATAGTTTCCCAACTTCCCTATAAGGGTAGTTACATTTAGGCATTTGGAAGATGCTTTCATCCGAAGAAATTGACACTTCTTTGATGTTTTGGTGCCCAGTTTTGATGGGAATCAGACCCATAATTTTGGCTTTGGGATGATCTCACTCTTTGAGCTTCAGGAAAGCACATTTTTTCAACTTAAAATGTTTACAAATAGTTACACCACTGTTTATAAAATGCACAAAAATGTAAAATATACTTTTAAATTTAGAGTGACTGCATTCATTAAATTGTCAATTTGACCCACAGATTTTGAACGTAACGATGGTTCGTTTCAATTCCATTAATAACTACATTTATCTATAAGCACTATTATTGGATTTTAGGATTACAAATATTGTAGATTCCCATTAAACACTGTCTTCTACCTTTCCATGGTCCTCCAGAGTGAAGTCTGCCGGTCTTGGCATCATTGCTGAAGGCGCTGGGCTGACTCAGTGCACGTGAGAAATGCTCGTCCACCACATCCCCAATGTCTCCACGGAAATAGGTGAAGACCACACACCTGGCACTCAAGTACTCGGCCTCGGCGGGCTGCGTCTCCTTGCAGCGCTCCTCTTCTCCAGCGCTCTGCTCCTCCTCTCGTGGACGCCCGGGCTCAGGACGGGGCTTCAGCGCTCCAGACTGCTTCCTCTGGCCACAGTCCGAGGGAAACTCCTCTGAATCCTGCATCCTGCTGTAGACACTGAACTTCTTCTGCTGAAAGACACAGATAGTGAAGAATAACTGCTCAGGTGTTAATAGCACACATTCACCACCTGGTCTTCCACCAAAATAGACTGAATCGATGGCCCAGTGCCCACTCTTGGCACATTAGTGGCACGCTGATTTACGCCAGTGAAGATTTTCGTACAAGAGACTGTTTAAACACATTCAGCTGTAATTCACTGCATGGAATTTGAGGAATTCTATATCGAATGTCATGCGGTTTTATTTCATAACAGTAGTCTTTAGATAATAAATCAGTTGGGAGACAGTCTTATTATTATAGTAAGTATAGTTACAGTCTTACTATTATAAAAATAACAATAAATGATGCAAAAATGACATCCAAGTAATCTTAAGACAAACCCTAACCTTGTAGTAAGTAGATGTAGTTAATTATTATTGCTCAGTACTTAAATGTATAATTACAACATAACAGGGGCAGCTTAAAACAAAACGTAACCCTAAAATTTTAAAGAAAATAAGCTTCATGAACTGCATCTTGACTCTGAGATGTTTTTGAACAGGGTCTAAACATTTCTTGACTGCAACTTCAACTTTATTAAATATATATGTATATATACAGTTGAACCATATTTTATTCAGACGCCTTCAACATTTCTCACATTTTTACAGTTTATTCGCTATAACTTAGAAATGGCAATAAAATATGACAGAGGTAAACTGTGTCGGAACAAATTCATCTTGATCATATCAGATAACTTTGATAGAAATGTTAGCCGAGCAATGGTTCATTTTGTTCAGTCTATGGTGTAAAATTTTTCATTAGCATATAAAGAAATAACACTTAAGCAAAACAAGGTTAGGTCAAAGTGAATAAATTTTGATCCCAATATTTTTTTTTTTTACTGGTAGTCCTCTGTATGAAGAAATTTTGGGTGTAATATGTCACAGTTTACTGTATTCTGCTATCCTCACTTAAAGAAATGAACTATAGCGTCCTGCACCCATATATAAATATCTGAAGCAGAACTTTTTTTAACTCTTCATGAGTTGTGTGTGTCAGCCCTATTATATGGCATACCTGCTGCTGCTGCTGCTGCTGCTGGTAATATGCCGCTTTGTAAGCCGCTGCTGCTGCTGATGTCGTGGGCAAGTAGTGATGAGCTCCATAACTCTGATGATACATAACATCCAAACAACTCATGGCAGAGGATTAGACGATCTCAAGAGGCTCTTCAGGAACACGGCAGCTTCCTCAGCCACAGATACATGTTGTCATCATTCCCCCCCCAATATAAACCTGAGCGTTGACAAAAGCTCCGCGGTTTGTGAAAGAGAATATTAGCATAAAAACAAAAGTGTCCCCATCGAGGCTTCACCACCTACAGACAGACAGCGCATCAAAATAGAGCGACAGGCGCGAGCTGCTCGTGGAAGTTACAGCAGCTGCTCTGATTGGTGGGAAGTTTGGAGCGCTGCGATCTGATTGGTGGAACCAGGGCTTCGCTGAATAAACTGAAACATATATTCACAAACCACACTAGTAAAAGAAAAGCCGCTTGATAAAGAGTTATTATCTTGTAAACGCTCAAAGCTAACTCTTAAATAATACTTAACAGATACTTGGCTGAGGTTGTCATGGGCATTAGCTACGCATTTGTTTTTCATTATTGCTTTGCATGCCTAAACTTAATTTATGTTCACTTTATGGTCTTTGATAATATGGTATATTAGTTGGTAATGGTAATATGTTAAGCGCTTGAGGGGAAATTGTAATAACTGTGGTTTTGATTTTACGTCTTGTCCTCATAATTAGCAATGTTTTAGGTAGGTTTGCATTAGGCACGTGCTGCCACCTGCTGTAGACCAACTGAGTGTCCAAACCACAATTTACCTTGCGGTTTCTTTTTCAGATTTAACATTAGACATTTAAACATTCTGTCAGACAAAGAATTCATCTTTTTATTTCTTTATTCATTTTTTGTTTTGTTTTAAAAACCTGCATTGTGTTTTATTTAAAAGTAAAATTAATAATATTATGTATAACAATTTATGTTAAATTATTACATTTTTATTAAATGCTGATAAAAGCTTTAGCAGAAAAGTAGTTGAGAGTTTTTATGTATTTGCATATATCCACTTTTCAATAATTAATTGTTTACAGTACAACATCATGACAACAGGGATGACTAAACAGATGAAGTGATGAAAGAATGACGCTCTTATGACAGAGTTTGTTAATTTATTTACAAAGTTGGGAACCAGATTAACACATGAGGACACAACCTCAAGTCTTTAGAATAGACAGGATATATACAACACTGGTCTTTATTTCTATTTTTAATAAACCGAATATGTCATATTACAGAGAGAGAGAGAGAAGTTGGAAATGAAAGGCAGGTGGATAGAGTGAGAAGAAATGGCTTTTAATTGACCCATGACCCATTTTACATTTGCAAACATAGCAAGAGAAGAATATATGATTATATTCATGATCTACTATAAAGTAATGGATCAACATTTTGATCATTTTATCAACATTTATTATCATGATATGTACCAATAATCAATATAAAAAAAATAAAAAAACCTTGCATTAAGACTAGTCAAGGACAGAACCGGAGAGCAGCATCAGAGTACTTATTCATTGTAACAAAGCAACCTAATGAGATGGGGAGCCATTTAGAAAATACAAGATGGTTCATTATATTATTAATTTGCCCTGCCTAGCTCTGTTCCCAGTTGTTGTTTGATCTCATCTGCTCATGTAGACAGGGCTGAACTTGTCATGACAAATGGTTTATTCACTCTGATGGTTAGACAGAATGCAGAAAGAGATGCGAATAATTCAGTGGTGTTGTGATACTAAGTTTATCTAGGGCACAGTCTGGGTAGGACATCAGGACACACACACACACACACACACACACACACACACACACACACACACACACACACACACACACACACACACACACACACACACACACACACACACTTTCAGTACAGAGCAATGAAGACTTCTCCTGTCGATCCAAGTTAATCCTACAGGCCTAACTGCATGAATCTCCACAGTGTTCCACTTTCCTCTAATATAACTCTTATGATAATTCTTATCATGTTCATAATCTTTTTTCATAAGTGTTTGAGCAGGAAACACAGAAGAGCTATAGTAGTGAATTAGTTCTCTCTCTGCCTCACAGCTAACAAAGGATTGCTTCAAAGGATCAAATTCCTCTGACACACATTTTAATAAATCCCCCATGTGGTGGAGTAATTTTACTTGTGAACAACGGAAATTAAAGTACAATAAAATAAAGTGTGATCATTACATTTTCTTCTGATCATTACAAATACGTTCTTATTTGCTTTCATATCACTATAGCATTTAAAACAAAGTTCATAATTTGTTAATTCTAGATGGAAGCAAAGGTTACAGGTTGATGGAAAGAGGTTTTTACCTGTAACTATAAAGTACTGTAGGGGTGAGTTAATACCCACTTCATTTTATAAATCCACTTGCTGAAAAAAATGGGTAAGTACATAAAAAGTCAGGTGTGCATGAATGAGAGAAAAAAATAATAATAAAATGAGTTCAACTGAAATGGGAATGCTGCAGTGTTTCAGCTGTATTCATCATTGCTCCCACGATCAAGTGGTATTTACAGTCTGCACTGCTGGAAGTTGTAACAGGTGTGGCACAAAAGACATACAGGTTGATGCATTATGCAATCTAAATACAATCACTCCAGACAAGACCTTTGCATGTGAGAATTTGCCTGCAGACAAGACTAGAGGTTGAGCGGCATTAACCCTCAATTAAATGCAAATTAGAGTAACACAGCAACTTTGTTAGTGCTGCATTACTGTACTGACAAATGAAGATGGAGATAAACTGACATTATCTAAATCTGTTAGACACTGAAGATAAGATCGACACCCATTGATCTGAATTTCACCTGACAGTCTCACAGTCTATTTGTAATATAATATAATAAAATACAATATGGGTCATTCCTGGAATTTGGTAACATTTCAACTTGGAATATACAATTTTTTAAACTACATGTAATTCATTTTCTAAATACCCCACATCATTGGGCACATATTTTCCCACCTCAGGCATTATATAATAATTTTTATTTTCAGATTTAGACACATATTTTTCTCAGTAAAATAGGATTGGTTTAAAAAGGATTTTACACAGAACTTAAAACCAACATCTACTGCTCATGTGCCCCTGTAATATTTATCATTATTTTCACATTTGTATAGGATTGAAGCTAAAAATACACAAATTGTGCATGGAGGTGGCTGGAAAATGTCTACACTGTACTGTTGAATAAACAGACATTGTTGAGCAGGTTTAGTGGAGTGCTTCTTATTAAGGGTCTATCAATTTAACAACATGTAATACTTATTAGGTCAAGATACAACCAAGATACAACGCTTATTTTTTATTTAAAAAATGTTGAGTGTATCTATGGCAGGATTTATCTTCAGGAAAGTTCTTCTTGAACGTCCTCTCTTCATCTCCTCCAGATGGCTGCGCAGAAGCGTAGCCCTCAGGAACAGATAAATCCCAAGAGTCTCAGGAAGCAGGAGCTCTTAAATGTTTATTCTTTGCTTTAATACTTACTGAAGCCTTCAGTGGGAGAGAACTTACTTGTATGTTCAGCAATCTGTCAGATAAAAAACAATTGTGTTAGTCGGGCATTTCATATCAGTGCACAAGGCTTGATACTCAGAGCAAAAATCCACTTCATGTGTTATTTCTCTTTTTAATAGTTGAAAGACAGATTCCTTGCTGTCGTGGCAGGTTTAAGTAGAGCCCAGTTGAACAGTAATGCTATGGTCAATTGATGTGTTATGATGTTTCATGATTGTTAAAATGAAGCTTGAATGAATGTAGTTATGTTTACATAATGAGCCACAAATTGTGTTAAATTAGATGTTCGTGTGAAATCGTGTATTCTCTAGAGTGCTATAATTCATAAGCTTCACAAGACACAGAGAACACTGCAATATCTCCACCAGAATGAGGTAATCATGTGCATAACTATCCCATCATGCCTTTAGGCAGTGTTAGCAGTTATCTCTACGACATCAGTGAGGCATAAGGTTTAATGGAGTTCAATTTGTGTCACGGGCAAAATCAAAGAACATCATTTCTTGGTGAAATTTAAAATCCTTCCCCAAGACAAATGGTGAAATATGTCACAGATATCTTAATGGGAACTTCAACAAGCATGTCCTAGGATACAAAGATCCTCTTCACATTTTTAATTGTTCAGAAACAATCCAGCTGGTTCAGAAATCTCATTGTCACAGTCGTCCTGCATTACAAATTAAAATGTTAATTGCATATGCGACTCTTGAAAGGAGGCTCCTTACTGCTGGTGTGACCACCATAGAGCAGGTTCAGATTCAGGCTTTTCATGTTAATTGGTCACCTTCATTATTGTTCATTTAAATAAATGTGTCACTCTATCAGAACCATCTTCTGCACTGATTGGACTATGAGCACCAGATAATTGGATGGTTTGCTTTTCTATTGAAATATAGTCCTTTTGGAAATTTTGCTTTTTGAAGAAAATTTGTGATTAATGTCATGTTAAAATAGTTTGAGACAATCACACTGTTATTTGCTCTTTGAATGTCATTGGAAATATCAGATGGATTAAACAATGAATTGTTTAAAACAGGGTTTTAGCAGGTTTTGTGAATGCAAATGTAAGACATTTTAAGACAAAGTAAAGAAATAAGGAATAAATTGAAAAGAACAATATGTCAGTATGTTCACTTAGTGCAAATATTTTGTATTAACAACTCATCAAAGTGGGAAAATACAACTTTCAACTGATCTCTATTACTTTAGAATTAATTATGTATATATATATATATATATATATATAATCTTTTTTTTTTTGCAATGCATGCAACATTTACTGCCATGACTCTATACATTTAAGACTTGAACTTAAAGACTACGCTGATTTAGGACCTTTAACTGCAAATAACAAAACAAAAAAAAAACACTTTTTGTCTTAAGCATTTTGTCAAAACACTTAAGCATGCCGTCTGATGAAAGCTTTCCGTTATGATCATTGTCAGCTTATTAGACACATTAAACATTCCATTTTAGGAAAATTGTTCAGAACACAATGAATTGTCAAGCAAGCTTTTGTCAGTAACAAACCTCACCGATTCAGTCACAGGTCCTTCATTCTGCTGTGCCAGCACTTTTAGTAATTAACAGAGAATGTGGTTAATTCCCATGCATCTCTGCCTGAATTGCTATAATTATACAGCTTGTACTGAGACCTCCGTTTGACCATGAGCAGTGCTGGCACACAAACTCTGTCTAGACTTTCCATTTCTGAAGGACTGCGTTCCTCTATGCCTCTATGAAGGACTCGTCCTCCTGATGCCCTTCTGCCTTTAATGATTTTAATTCCCCATGCAAATACCATTCATTTGACTCAGTTGAATAATTCTGGCCTCAGTTTAACCCTAAGGCTGTAGTTACTACAGTGCAGAAGAAGACCTTCCTTTGGGACCCCATTTAGGTGTGCAGCACCTCACTTGATCATTTCAAGGCTGAGGGTGTCGTTGTGTGCCACTATCCATGCATTGAACTGATTAATTATGTGGTCATTATCAGTGTATGTGACAAGCACTGCATGCAGAATATGTCGCTGCACTCCTGTGTGTGTGTTAGGAAAACTCAACAGGGGTGATAATCTCTCATTAACGTAATCCCTAGTTGGCATCCAGTACAATATTGCACGGGACACTCTGATGCTGTATTCTTCCCGGGGCAGATGGAGTGGAATCAGTCACTCGATATATTATTGCCCTGCCACCAGTTCAAAGCAGTCGGGCAAAACGCATTCATCATCATGAAGATGTGGCCACTAAATCAGCATGATGAGACCCAGATTCAACGCTCCTTGTTTGCATACATCTATAAGTCTGTCTTGTTAACAGTCATGCCTTGAACACTTGCATTATAGTGTCATAAAAATTATTTTGACAGTCTAAGGTGATTAATTTTACATTGCATGACTTATTATAAGACAAAACTACTGCATCTCTTTAAATAAATGATATTGATGGCATCGAAGTGGAAGGATTAGCAATGGATTGTAGATCAGTACAGCTCCTCTAAACAGCAACACCATACCAGGAATAGTGAAAGTATCTAATTTCACAGATGAGATATCTTACTTTTTATTATTGTCTGGAAACATAGTTAGCACATTAGCATTAAACGTCTGCCAGCCTCGGGCAAATGCGGGAACAGAGCAGAGAGATAAATGTTTCAGAGGACTCTCTGTGGGACTTCTCCGAAGGCACAGAGAAAGACTGTCTCTAATATGAAACTTAGATTTTAATATACTTTAAAGACACCCTCAATAGCAAATAAAATTGTAGTCTTGTCTCATTATTGCAGGCTAGAATTGGTCTGTGTGCTTGGGGCAAGATGGATCACCAGTGGGCTTATTACCATTATTAGCACATTTAGTGCTAGTCCCTGTTGCCAACCTTGCTGATTGTTGGAAAACATCTCCCTAATAACCTTAACGAGAATAATGCCCCAGGATGCGCCGTGTCCTCCTTAGAGAGAGGGTATAATGTGCTGGGGGGCACACATCCGCTATCCCTCCCAAAGTCACCCCCTGCTCCTCCTGTCTCGCTGGCTCCGCTTTCTTAGCTGTGGGGCAGTAATCTCCTGTCTGCTCCACTTTACCATACCATGAGAATTACACCCACAAGGAACCCAGCCAAAAATTGTTCAGATGGATGGAGCGTAAAATTGATAAGAATATTAAATTTGACAATGCTATGGCATCTATAACCTGCAGTAAAGTCCACAGGAGTGATGGATACTCCAGAAGAATATGGCTTTGTTTATATTACATGATGGTAGGAATTTAAGTGCTTTTGTTATCCAATAAATTTGCTGGAATAAACTGGGGGAGAAAGGATTGTTTTGACTAGACTAGTCATTATGCGGTTAGTTGACATACTGATCTTTTTGTTTATTTGTTTAACTCATGGTCTAAGAATGAATTACTCATTTACATATGAAAGCAAAAGGTGGCGAGTGTCATTTAAACCATCCAGAGTGAGAATCACATTTTGTCCCGACTTCCTCGTTTTAAATGGTCCTACAGTCGTGTGACGAATTACATTTTCTTAGAGAACAAAAACTCAATTACTGCGAGTTCATAAAAACTGCATAAATAATAATGTAGAAGAAATTGTTTTAGATGAATTATGGCAAGTTACACTCCAGGACACTGCTGAAAATGTCCATCACAAAAGCGTGTGCAGTTTGCGAAACTGCTGAAGTGACAGAAGCTCAGAGCGCTTTGTGGAGTGAGGCGCTGCCCCCTACAGGACGTGAAGGAGACCCCCGCTCGTGACGTCCCCACAGCGCGGCGTGACTCTGACATCATGCGAGAGAGTCAGTCAGTTGTGCTGACAAACAAGGAAAACGAGACCTTTGAGAGGATCGATACACAGCTAGGCTCAGGCAGTTAGATAGCTAGAGAAACTAGTTTTACATTGAATTAAAGAGAAAAACAAAGCCTAAGTTATCATGGCATCTCTGTTTAAAAAGAAGACAGTTGACGGTAAGTCACTTTGTTAATTGTTGTATTATAGTTTTTAATGGTTAGATCCCTGATTATAAGTTACACCTGTCTGCCTGCTGCATCTTTTGAAACTTTATCAGCATGTTTGACCTGTTTTTCTATGTTTACTACCTTAAGTCTCAGTCAAAAATGCGGAATGTTTGCTGCTTGTGTTTATAAAGGTGTTTTTGTTATTAATAATGACTGTGAATAAACAATAGTCTACCTGCATTATAATAACAGGTGTTTTATATATTTAAAAAAGAAAGTTGTTTTTATATGTCTGTCGGTGATCCATCATGCGTTATGTCTTCTAAGTTTTTATTTTATTTATAATTATTACATAAATTATCTTCACTGTACCAGAAGTGAAAACGATTAAAATCATCGATTTATCGTGAAAAGTAACAATGCCACTTACCAAGATTAGACAGAATCATGTTGGTTACCTCATATACATGTCCTTTTTAAATTATTTTACATTTAATTTATTTTTATTTTTTTAACAACATTATAGATGTTTATTATATTGAGAGCTCAACAGTCCCTTAATGGACAGCATTGTGAAGATCAAACTGATTTCTGAATATTTGGCATAGTTAGCTGGTTAGATTAACAGGTTATCTGCCTCAAGACTCAACTCATTGTATCATTCAAACACTTCCATTTAAACCTGTGGTTAACAATAGAAACACTCATTCATAACTTAATAATCATCATTTTAAAGACCGTACTTATCTTTTTTTTTGTTTTAGGCTTTTCATTTGTTTATTTATTTTTTAGCATTGTAGCATTATTTAAGAGAATGTTTTAAAGTTCTTATTTATTTATTTGCTTTTGTCAGCTATTAAAATAGCTACTGCCTATACAGCCTTCTACACATGGCACAGTCTATAATACATGACTGACGTTTATCAGTGAAGCAGAAGAGTTGGAGGTAAACTGATATAAAATCATTTGAGTCAGTCATAGTCTTTACTCACATTCTGATGCTGTTGTCATGGTCAAGCTGAATTCCCATCATTCCCGAGCCTCTGTCCTCTTGACCTTCGTGCCCAAGGTGAGCCATCGTGGCAAACTATCCTCTCAGATGGCAGAGTTGGTTGAGCTCAGCGAGTTTTGTGGACGATAACCCTCCCTCAATACTACGTTTGCGATACGTCATCTTTTGCGTAGACTTGTACGTGTACACAAACTCTCATCAAGGTTTAGAGATGGGCAAGTAACTAAATTATTATGATAATTATGTAAAAAAACAAAAACTCTTTGTGACTTTTTTGTACTTTATTTTTGTACAATATGAATGAAGTTTTAGTTTCACTTTATTATTGACACACATGTAGAATTATATCCAATTTTTTTTACTTTCATACATTACATAAATCATACTTTTCAGAATTTTTAAACTAATATTTAAACAACTTCATTAGATTTTTCTTTTTACTTACATAATTATATTGGTTTATATATATATATATATATATATATATATATAATATTTATTATTTATTTTATTTTCAATTTATTTAATTTTATTTTATTTATATTTGATTTCTACTAACTTTTTGATCAGTTTGCATGGTTTTTCCTTATCTCAAATCGTTAATTTTAACATTTTTAATTATTTTATTAAACTTTATCCCCCTATAATTTAATTTATTAACTTTTTTTTACAACTTTTCTTGTATTTTCTGTATACCTTTGTCCTCTGTTGCTTCTAATATTGACAGTTTAACCTCACGGGATGCTATGATATGATTGGCATTCATGAGGGCACATGTTGGGCTGATTGCTGTGTATGAGAGCGTATCTTCCCTTTAGGCGTTGTGGCTGAACTCTGCCATCCTTAGAGGAGGAGTATGAAGAGGATCCTTATGTTCACTGCATGTGTTTAACTTGTCCCTCAAATGCATGAAAACAGAAAGAGCATGATCTTGCTCGCTTTGCTCCCAAACAAAGTTTTTTTTGGGCTCCCCGGGCTCATGAAAGCACTTTTCATTTCATTAACTGCAATATTCAGATCCAAAATAGACTGTGAATCAAGCCCATTTAAGTCCTCTTGTGGTTAAGGTGCCTAAATACATTTTCTTCCTTAACGGGAGCATAGCAGTTTTTCTTGACCACAAATACTGGCTGTATTCTTCAACAAACAACAAAAATAGTACAAACAAATTTAGCTTAAGCAGTGATAATTATTTTAAGCATGATGTGGAATTACCATTACGTTATGCTTTCCTATTTTATTTTATTTTATTTTTATAAAACAAAATCACACAAAACACAGTTGTGAAATTTTGTATATGCAAACCACTCATATTTTCTTTAGATTTTAGTTATTACTACAGTGCAAAGAGTTATAATGAAAAATATTATTACATTTTAATTTTATTTTTAATTTCTGTTGAATGTTCTGCTGCTTAACATTTTTGTAGAAACCGCGATACTTAAAGAATCTTTCGTAACAGTTCACCATAGTCTCCTACTCTCTTGATGAATGTAATGCATCCCTACTGAAGAAAAATATTTTCTTTAAAAAAAAAATCATACATTTGAACAGTAATGTGTATATATTGTACAGTACAGTATATAAAAACTGTGTAAATAAGTTGTAGCGGAACTTTTACATTGTTACTGTAGATTGTCGCCTTTATGAATTTTTTTTTTTCTGTGGCTGAATAAGTGAGAGACCAAAGGAGGAGGGGGAAAAAAGGATGGAGAAAAACTCTCAGTTTCAGATCAGTGAACTGTATGAGGATTTTTCAGACGGTTTTATTGCATGTTTTTCTCTGCCCCATCCTGTCAAAGATATCATTAAAGAGCAGTCCAAAGAGCTGAGAGGCACCCAGAGACAGATCACCAGAGACAGAGCTGCCCTGGAGAGACAGGAGAAGCAAATGGTAAGTGGAACAAAACAGTTTCATATCAGCTGACTTCAACTCCCAGCATCCACCTCTTCCCTTCCAGCACCATGCTTCGCTGCTTATGCCAGAAAGTCATTCTTTGATTTCTTTTATATTGCATCAAAGAATAGAGTTAGATAATTAATTTATTTTTGATCATCCTGCTAATTGCATTTAGAAACAGGTAGATTACGTGGCCTAAAACCGTTAAAAACCACCACACTGTTAAAGCTCAGAAGAATCCAACACTCCCGCTCACTCCCTCCATTTACGTTAATTGTTTCTATGTAAACATAAAAAAGTGCATAATTGCTTCCCAAGAGCGGGGTTCTTTTTTCTTCGTCTTTATTGTAATTAGACATGGATATGCTTTGTTGTCTATTTCATTTTTTTAAATGACCTATATTAGAAGATAGCTGCAGGGCGGTCATGTGCCGCTGCTTTAATATCCCACACACGTTGACAATCTGGGGTACAATTTAAAGAGTTTTTGGATGGGGAGGAAATTAGTTTTGGGTTAACTGTTTCTGTTTTTCAGCCTTAAAAAAACTGCTCTAGATGGTGTCATATCTATCAACTGCTGGATAATTATTAGTCATCTGAAGTGGGTCATACTTTGCTTTATCTGGTGTCTGAAAGGGTTTTGTTAAGCACATCAGTCTGTCACCTTTATTCTAGTTTTTCAATCCATAGTGCTGCCTAGTGGCTGACGTGACAATAAAACATCTCTAATAGGCCTGATGCTACAGCTTCATCTCGCTCAGCTCTCTATACATGAATATTTATAATGATGGCATATCAATTTTACCATGGCGAAACCATAAAAAATGCCCTATTCCAGTCATATTTTGTTTGTGACAGGCAAACATAGGCAATATAGACAGAAGCAGCATGCAACATCATTGTGTGTTAAAGTAGGACAGTGCTCTGTGCTTGTGTGCTTGTGTGTGTGTGTGTGTGTGTGTGTGAGTGCAGTTAATGTGTCTGCTCGTGTTTTGCTTAGCAGGCATCATGTGATGTCAGCGCAGCACCTGCTCTAATGTGTGTGATTAGAGTTCATTCTGTCTAATGCGTCTGTTTAGCTGATCAGCATGAGTTTACCTGAGAGACTAACATTAGGAGCACACAAGAGAAATGGTAAAAAGAACATGCCTGAGATTTACGTTATGGATTTAATGACTGACTAAAAGGTGAATATGATCATTTCTGCACAACTTTTGGAACCAAACACAACTGGAAACTGATATATTATTATTTTATATTTGATTTCTTTATTTTAAAATATTTTCAAATGTAATTTATTCCTGTGATGTTAAGGCTGAAATTTCAGCATCATTACTCCAGTCTTCAGTGTCACATGATCCTTCAGAAATCAGAATAATATGCTGATTTGCTGTTTAGGAAACGTTAATTGTTATCAATGTTGAAAACATTTGTTCTGTTTCAAATGATGCATTATTCAGGATTATTTGATGAATAAAATGTTCAACAGCATTTATTTCAAAGAGAAATCTTTTGTAACATTTGAAATGTTTTGACTCTCTCTTTTGGTCAGTTTAATGCATCTTTGAAGAATAAATGATACCCATTCCAAAACACTTCTTCATCATCATTGGTTGAGACTGAAACTTACATGTCAGACCTCTCAAAAATAGTTTTTTGGAAGCGTTTACTCTCTTTGCAATGCCAAACTCTACTGATGGCTTAATTACAGTCAACATTGAAAATTCAGCAGCCAGGTCTGACAAAACATGCACAGAAATAAACCCAAATCATCCCAAATTACACAATTTATAGCAACTTTATGAAACAACAACAAGTGAAAATGGCCATCCTTCTTATAGTCTCTATACATTACAGGAATAGTTTACCCAAACATGAGATTGTTATCAAGAATACCACGACTCATGCGCATTGCTTTCCTTTGCACGTAAACAAGGCGCAGCAAATAAATAAAGGTGCTTAAAAGGTTCTTCACAGCGATGCCCCAGAAGAACCATTTTTGGTTTCATAAAGAACCATTCAGTCAAAGGTTCTTTAAAGAACCACCTCTTTCTTACCTTTTTATAATCTTTGCCACAAAGAACCATTTGTGATACTTAAAGGTTCTTTATGGAACCATTTAGACAAAAAGGTGCTTTCATGGCATCGTGAAACACCTTTACATGTTGTACGTCAGCAGCACCATGCGAAGGAGTTGTGTACATGCAGAGGTACTCTCGATAATGGCAGAAGATTTGATTTGGAGGAGAACAATTGCTGAATAAAGTTTTTCATTGATTTCATCAAGAATAGGGGTGCGCGATAAATATCATCCAATTATTAATGCGCATCTCGTCAGTAAAGCCGGTTCTCTAATCAGCGGTAAATTCCATCAGGTGCGTGATTTCACATAGAGCAGCTGTTAACTGACTAGCTGCACAAATAAACACTGATAATGAACGTGGATTTGCGCAGCTTGTCCTGATGGAATTTACCGCTGATTAGAGAACCGGCTTTACTGACGAGATGCGCATTAATAATTGGATGATATTTATGTGTTTATTCTTAACAGGAAATGGAAATCAAAAAAATGGCTAAGACTGGAAACCGAGAAGCCTGCAAGATACTCGCCAAACAGCTCGTACAGCTCAGAAAACAGAAGAACCGAACCTACGCCGTGAGCTCCAAGGTCACGTCCATGTCCACGCAGACCAAAGTCATGAACTCTCAGATGAAGATGGCTGGAGCCATGTCTACCACAGCGAAGGTGAGATGCTCCGACCTCCGAATGGATCTGCATGACTACCAAATGAGTTATTTCATTGCTGTCCATGGAGGGCTTTAGTGATACCCCCTCATTTCAGGGCTCTACAGCAGTCCCAGTGCTCCCCCACCCCCCGATGACGGCTCTGTATTATTCACATGTAGCCTGATGTTCCCGGGAAGTGCTGGAAAAACAGAATCCCTTATGTAGCGAATAACTTCAAAAGAATCCTTAAACAGGGTTTAATTATCATGTCGTTGAGGGGCTCCTTACTTCACTGCTGTTATTGTGACCCAGTTTATATAGTTTCTGCACAACATTTAGAAACAACTCGTATCAGGGCAGTCTTTATGTGTTGATTCACACTGTCCTTATTACTGCTCATTTGGGGGTTTTCTATGATGCTTGAACAGCATTTGAAGATATGAGACATGTTGTTCCTCTATGGCACTTAGAGCCTTATCCATTTTTTTTTAATAAATGTGATGGCAATCAACCAGAAGGACATTATAAATGCAGTTTATATGGTGGCTTTCTTTGTTTTAAGCAAGCTCTCTTAAAGGACTTGGTTAATAAGATGAATATCTTAATATGACCAGAGGTTTTTTTTATTTTTATATGTATATAGTGTAAAGTTTTTATTGTGTAATTGTATTATTGTTTTTTAGGAGAATTTAAGCTGAATTTTAACACATTATTTAAGCTATTAAAACACATTATAGCATTTTAAATTTAATTTTATAAAGACGTTTTTCTGGTTTTAATTATGTTTTCTGTTTTTATTTCAATTTTAGTTCACATTTTGGTCTTTTGGTTGTGTGTTATTAGTTTATTAGTTTTTGTGTGTTAATCGGTATAGTTTTTATTTATTTAAATTTCACTTTGAGTTATTTCGGTACATTAAATTAAACTAAAATGAAAATATGAATAAACCTTTACTTTTTAGCTGAAAAAGGTTTATGTTCTTTATTTTATTTTTAGTTAACTATAATAACCCTGCTAAATACTGTTTTTATTTTTAAATATAGTTAAGAAAGTGTATTGATCATTAATATATGGGAATACATTTTCATCAATTTTATTGTATATGTAGTTGGCATAAAATAATGTCTGTACAGCACAGCTTTTGCCATGTGAATAGTTTCAGTTGTTCACATGGCATTAAAATCTCAACAACTTGCCTTTGTCTTAAGCCTAATTGTTACACTTTAAATTTTGCATAAGATGGTTAGGTTTATTCATTTTATCTCTGGAGACACTATTTTGTTGAATAGGATGACATGCAAATACACAGTGTGCACTTCTAAAGCCCGTCTTATCTTTACCAATCACTACAGCCATGTAGTGGCATCACATTAAAATGCAGTTTCAGCCATTTAAATTCAGTCTCTGACTACTCATTGATGGGGTGTTGTTTTCTCACTCATTTACAAGCCGTACTCCCGCAAAAAAATTCAGTGTGTGTGTGTATCCAATCCATATTGTATGAGCAAGGAAGCTATTAATATTTCCTCACCTGATTGTTAATGCATCATGGGATTTGTAGTCAATCATAAGCTGGTGTAATAGATATGCGATGGGTGATAATGAGGCTGTGTGTAAATAATTCTCTGTAATCAGATAGGACTCTTCATGTGTGTCTGCCACAGTCTAGAAGCCCAGAGGGACAGTAAAACACACTTCTCTCCATGCAACCTATTTTTATGTTTCGTGTCATCTACTTACTGTACTCCCCCTTCTCACCAAATGGTGTGAAGTTGAAATTTATGTTGAGCTGCATTCAAAATCTATTCTTCCGTGGTGGATTTTTGTCAGCGCATGTGTTTTTTTTATTACCGTTTTGTGCACCGTAAGGATGCCGTGTTTATTCTCTGGGAGTGTGATGGATGGCTTGAACTCTTTCTGTCTTTCAGACTATGCAGACTGTCAATAAAAAATTGGACCCCAAGAAGACAATACAGACGATGCAGGACTTCCAGAAGGAGAACTTAAAAATAGGAATGACGGAGGACATGAGTAAGTTCTTCGACGTGCCTGACACACATTAGAGGCTGGTTTTGTGGTTCTCAGTTGATAGATCTGTTCAGGGGAAAGAAATGATGCTAAATGATATACTGACTATGTATTACATGTTGAGTTGCATTGCATTTTTTGAATTCATCTCACCATATAATTACGCATAGTCAGGATAGCAAAATAAGTAGGCTTATCAGCACTTCCCATATTTAACTTCACATCATAAGCTATTCATCCAGACAACTTTGGCACATTTTATCTATCGCTTGGCTGATGCAGCCAAATTAGCTAGATGCCAACCTGGACAGATTGTGTGACATGCTCTCATCCTCAAAAACCATGTATAAAACTGCATAAATTAAAAGAAAATATAGATCAGACTATATTAAAACGTTCTCAGTTGCAACAAGGGCATAGTTTGTGCACACAGCGTGTTCTGTGCAGTGAATTATTGGCTACAGACAGCACGAAACCATCCAAATTCGTTATTGTGCAATTAACAATTTTGGCACTGTGTTGGGTTGCCACTAATTTCAGTAGCTAGACCTTACGGCAAAAGTTTGAGTGTCATGTAAGTGACCAATCACAATTATTATTTTTTTATGTTATGTTTTTTTTTTTTAATGTGACATTTAGGGCGGTTTTTACATTTAATGCTGAAAAAACTGTGGATAAATCATTTCAAAATTTTAAAATTAATAATGACTTAGGATAATAATGAATTAATTAGTAAAAAAAAAAACATAAAAAATGAGTTGATTGTACAGTAAGTACTTCAAACTAAATTCTAAATATCTTTCAACAGTTTGATGCCACTAACCTGAGATCCTCAGAAGCTCTTGTTCTATCTCTTACCTTGCAAACAAACTTGGTTTCCAGTTGGATTAATGCCCATTAAAGGGATACTTCACCCAAAAATGTAAATTCTGTCATTAATTCCTCAGCCTCATGTCGTTCCAAACTTAAGACCTTCGTTCATCTTCAGAACACAAATTAAGATATTTCTGATGAAATCCAAGAGCTTTCTGACCCTGCATAGACCACAATGCAACTGACACTTTCAAGACCCAGAAAGGTAGTAAGGGCATACAATTACAGTTGAATCACTACGGTATGTCCTTACTACCTTTTCTGGGTCTTGAAAGTGTCAGTTGCATTGATGTCTATGGAGGGTCAGAAAGCTCTTGGATTTCATCAAAAATATCTTAATTTGTGTTCTGAAGATGAACGAAGGTCTTACAGGTCTGGAATGACATGAGTCTGAGGAATTAATGACAGAATAATCTTTTTTGGGTGAAGTATCCCTTTAATTCCGTCTGGATCCTAAAACTGGTTTATTGATTTTGACAGTCTGTCAAATTTCAGTAACTTTTACAACTTTCTGTTCTCAGTCAACGATACACTGGATGAGATTTTTGATGAATCGGGTGATGAGGAAGAAAGCCAGGACATCGTGAACCAGGTGCTGGATGAGATCGGCATAGAGATCTCAGGAAAGGTAGTACGCTTTCTTTCTGTCTGTGTTGTTCTGGCGATGGCCCCAGCGGCTTTCAGCAGATGGCTGGACTCTGGCTGCGATTACTGTAGGCTTTTCTTTAGATTCATGAGATGCAGAATCATCATATCTGATTGCAACAGATGTGTATTCCCTTGGGCCAAAATGTAATACTCATGTTACCATATTCCACAGATTCTTTGTCTTGTTTTTCCCCAAATAAAGTGCTTGGGCTCTGTTTCTATAGAACAGTTGGGATAAATAGTGATCGTATTTGATTGGCGCCACATCTGTTGCCCAAAACAACAGCTAAACGGAGGCTTATGCTGATAGAGTGGCAGCACCAGGTGATCTGTGAAATCTGAAGTTTTACTGCTCAAATAAAGGGCTTTGATTGTTATTGTTTCCGCAGATGGTAAGAGCCCCCTCAGCAGGAAAGATCGTCCCTGGCGCCTCCCCAGCGAAGTCTAAAGTGGCCACCATCTCAGACGCCGAGATCGAGAGACAGCTGAAGGCTCTGGGAATGGACTAAATCTCTTCACCCTCCACACATTTGTACCCACTGCCACCAAAGGACTCAGAGTGGGAAAAGAGAGCGTCTAAGTAATAAATAAAGGAAGAATGTCAATGCCTCTTATTGGGGTATGACAGTGAGTCACTGGAGGAGACTCTGTGGTCAGATATATATACAGCAGATTTAGACGTTCTGACAAAATGCTCTTCAAATCTGCTGCAGATATTTAAAGGTTAAGGATGTCATTTTTGAGCATGATTGGGTGGGGCGGAGCTATCTGTTTGGGTGACCAATAGCAAATTTGGGGGTGGGGATATTAAAAGGTTAATGGTCAAAAATGCATACTTCCCTAATATACACGATGTAAACAGTAGTATGTTCAAATTCACAGTATTCATAAAATAGTACACTAAATTTATCCGCGTGCCCTACTACATTCGTCAAAATTCTGAAGTGCACATCTGGTGGACATTTTACTTTCCCATTCAGAGTGGATTTGTGAATAACAGTGTTGTGGCACAACTGTCACATGACAATGATAACATGGTGAATATTACATCTGGATTGCATTCACACTATTAGAGCATACTTTCGTAACAGTCTGTTTGATTCTGCTAGTGTGCAAAAATGACACACTTTACTTTTAACTTTAAAGGGTGCTACTACTGTGACCATTAATTGTCCTTTAAATCCTTTAAATGTACACAAACATGAAGATTTGGTACTCCATGGAATTCCCATGCATTATAGGGCTAAACATCTCATGTCATGTTAGTTATATAAATACACAAAATTAGATTTTTTTTTGTCATTTTAGGTTATGTATGTCTTAAGGATGTAAGTATTGAAAAAAGTTTTCCTTTGCAGTGAGTTTTTGTATAAACTTTTGAATATATAAAAAAAACATATCTTGCATGAGAATCTTTGTCGATATGATAATGTAATGAAGTCAAGAACCCTTAAACCCTGTCTAATGATCTTGGTAGGTAAAACAAAACTGTGAATCACATGTAAATGATATGCACAGAGTCCATCCAGTTGGAGGAGATCAAACATCATGTTTTAAAATCTGTTTGGATTGTATTCCAGCCTTTAGAAGAACTGCAGTATCAGTTATTCTTTTCAACTTCATCTGTATGTATTTAAAAAGATTTTGTTTTCCATTCTAACCAATAGTGTGTATATAAATGTACAGTTTATGCTTTGATTTGATTTTCTAATTAATAAAGTACCTTCACATTTGTGAAAAAACTGATGTTTAACATATACTATAACCAAATTTGTACAACTATTAAGAAGCCAGCGGAAAATAAAGAGGGTGACCTGTACTGATCTGTTAGAAGTCAAAACATTATGAACCTCTACAATTCTTCTAATGGCCTTTTAGAGCATTTCATTAAATTAGACATCATTAGTCATAATCATAATGAAACATGGTTTTTAAATAAGGTCTTAATGAGTTTGTAGAGTGACCTTTCTTAAATGAACCATGGTGCAGTCCATTAATTTTAAAGTAATTTAATGTGGTATGGATGTGTAACTGCTGCCAGCATTGGGACTGAAAAACCTGTCAAGTGCAGAATCTGCTGAAATACATGTGGACAAATCTATGATTTTGTTTTTTTGTATGATTTTTATTGTATGATTGTTTTTTTTATATATATACTGAAAATGTCAGATTCTGCTAACATTATCCCAGAGTATACTGTATTTATTGCATGCATTATTAGATCCCATGGGGCGATAAGGGATATGTTGCTGACACAGTCAATGGCAAGAGATGATGATCATATAGATCATCAGCCATATCTCTCTGCTGAGAGCGCTTGTGTGCAGGTGAGAGCCTCATTATAACACTGTCAAGAACAATGTAATACTGTAAATAATCCCTCAGTAAAACCCAGCAGAGCTCTGATGATTCCACTGCATGCAGCAGACAACAAATTAAACACATGCCACATACACACATGATAGATACTTAATTCTCTCCCAATGCAATGATGTTTGATTACATCTAATAATCTGAATCACAACACACTTACCATGTTCTTACAATTCATGCAAAGCATGTAAATGTCATGCCTAACACAGATTACTTTATAGAGCAGCTAATGACATGCAGGATTTTATGATAATATGACAGACCAAGCATGACCACATTATTAGTCATTTATTTGGACAAATGTATAATTTCTTTACAAATTACATCACAAAAAGGTTTACTTGCTTCATAAAAAATTCTACAGTGCAATGACACGTTTCCAGGATATGCTTTCAGAATATTTGCATATTTTGCTAATATATTAAACTTTGATTGGAATGCATTTAAATATATGAATGATTATTAAATTATTTTAAATACTTTAAAAAGTATTAAGATGCATTTCTGCCCTTATAAGCAATTTTAAATTTTACCTTCAGGTCAAAAAATATTGTTAAAGAAATCACGTATCCCGTTTTAGAGCAAAAACAATTTTATAAAAATAAATGTGAAAAATGTTGTGTCTTTTAATAGTTCAAGGTTCAATTCCAGTGAAAGGGTTGCTTAAATGGTCTTATTCATTAAAAAATATAATAAAATACAATTTGGACACAAATGTATAAATATCACTGCTTTATAACTTTATTTTAACCCTTTAAAAAAAACATTTAACTAACTGTCAAAGTTTAAAAACATTAAATTAAATAGTAAATTAAATTAAATTAAATAAGTTGTATTTGGACACTAAAAGCACCCCTTTAAATCTATGAATGTGGAGCCCCGCACATGACATGCAAGAAAAAATAAATCAATTGTGCGCACAATTTACTAATTTGTTCCCTCAATGAACTAAAACATTCACACGATAACTACTGAGTTCCCTCGATTTATTATTGCGATTTACTCTAACAATTACCACAATTTATAAATCGAGTGAACGAAATAGTAAATCGAGGGAACGCAATAGTAATCGTGTGCACGTTTTAGTACATTGAGGGAACGGATTAGTAAATCGTGCACACGATTTAGCCCACTATTTTTTCCTGCATGTCATGTGTGGGGCTCCGTACAAAAGTCATCAGAAATTTGGGATTTAAACAATAAAACTGGATGTTCATTAACAAGAAATAGTATTATGGCACTAAGTATTTGTAAAACGTTAGTGGATCATATATTCACGAATTAGTTAACGTGATTCTCCACACCTCTAATTACTCTGATAGGACTCCTGTGTGAACTTGAGGAGAACTGACTTCATGCATCTTCTAAATACAAGCTTTTTCAAACTGGTCACTTGGTTTGATATTTGATGATATAACATTCAGACATTCTTAAGTGTGATCAAATACATTTTTGGGGTCACTGCAGCATATCCAGTACTCCTGCTGGTGAATCAGTACAATAAACCCACTCACTGCCAAAGGTTGGTGCTGGTTTTTTACCAGTAGCTAATCACACATCAGCATCGCTGAGACCCTGGATCTTCAAGGTCTACAGGCTGCGGTCTCTTTGGCCATGAAGGAGCTGTGATGTAGGCTGGTTTTGACCCTCTTCTCCCTCTGCCGGCGGTTACAGAACCAAACGCGCACCACCTCCTTCTCCAGATGGAGACCCTCCGCCATCCGCACAATCTCCTGAGATGATGGCTTACTCTTCTCCACAAAATTCCTTTCTAAGGCTTCCTTAGCCCCAAGACTGAGGAAGGAAATTAAGAACTAATTAGGTATTAATTAGAGGGAGATGCTGATATAATGGCTTTTGTTTTCTGTGTAGGTCAGATTCCCCATTTACCTGATGGTTGTTCTCCGTTTGCGTTTACGCTCATGCATGCCCATCTTCTCATTAAAAAGAGCTGATGGGAGTCACAAATAAGAGAAGTGACTCTGCCATCTTATGCTTTCATTAAAAACTCAGAGATAATGATAAGCAGTGTTGGGAAGGTTACTTTGGAAATGTAATAGGTTACAGATTACAAGTTACCCTATTTAAAATGTAATAGTAGTGTAACTTTTTTAATTACTTTAATAAAGTAATGTAACTAATTACTTTTGAGTACATTTTGATTACTTTTATAAATTTCTAATGAATGTTCATTTGCAACTGTTAATCATCTTCAACCATTTTACACCATGCAGGTTTAACCTTAAAGTAGTGCTCAATACTGTCAGATTTTCACCATTCTTCATCACCTGAATTAAGATGATCACATTTGAACACATCCACCACACAATCAGACTTTAGTACTGCCTTTTACTTTGAGATTGATCTGAAGTTCAATGCAGGTTTAAAATCTAAAGAAATAGTTTATAGATACTGTTTTTGAAACCAAATCTTTGCATAACTACAGGCATCTAACTGCATCTAACAATGGTTTGGGGAAAAATAGTTAATAAAAAAATAAAAGCATATACATCAACTCAAATACGGTTATCTAATAAGCATGTGTCCTATTTTGTGTACTAAACTCCTGAAACATTGGTGTTTTTTTGAAACACTGCTGTCTCTTTGTATATGATATGATGATAGTTTCTCAAAATAAGTAAAAAATGCTCATGAAGTGACTTTTCTAGAGATTAATTTCCATGAGGGGCGGACTGGGAAAAAAAATAGGCTGGAAAATCTCACACTGATACACCCACAACCCATTCTGAAACATGGACAACCCTATTTTTTTTTTTGGACTGGAAAAAAGATTTGAGTTCTCTCCTGAACTGCACCTTCACTTCCATTATCCATCCATCTCTCTCATGACTTTAATACTGAAGATTTTTATTTGACTTTTACCATGTTTTGTAAGTGCAATTTTGTTTTTTTGGCAAATGAATTACCACTTGTATTTATTTTTACTACAAATTCCATAATTAAACCACGGTTAGTGCCATACCATAGGCTATATTAATTTTCCTAAGGGTTGTGTTTTTGTATGCACTAGCTCCCCCTAAACCTATGATAAAATATGATGATTTGTCTGCTAAATTACTACTGTAACATTACAAAAGATAATAATGACGTCGTTTATACAGTATTTTGAGTGATTGCGAGCAATGTGCTGCTGCTGCTTGACTAAGTAAACAAAGACAAAACTACATTAGCATATTTACAGATGAAACTGACCTGCACCTGAAACCCTGAACAGAAGTGTCGCTTCTCTGCTCCAGCTGTGCGCTTACACAGTTCACTCCGGTCTCTCTCTCTCGCATTGATTACTCGGAGTCTGATCCAAACCGTTCGGCGGAGGCGCGGAGAGCGCGCGAGCCCAACCATTGCCAGTCACGACTAACCGATTCATGATTTATTAGAGATTTAATTATCGAATGGCGGATTCGGAAATAATCGCTTTAGTATAGGCTATTCGGCCTGCAATTATACAATAACAATATTAAAATATAGGGCCAAATCGTCTGCCAGGCCACCGGTTCTCCCGATGTCCAGTCAGCGCCTGATTTCCACAGACACGCAGAACGTGCAGGATTCATATTCAGTCTTTTTGCGGCTTAATATTCACAGACATCAGTCCATATCGGGTTTTAATTCAAGTGTACTGACCTACTTTTGATTTATTCGTCCAAAATGTGGCATATTGCGTCCGCGTTATAGGCTGAATTCCATTTTTATGACTGGATTCTACAAATGTGTTTTCCGCGTCTCGGAGATTATGGGCCATATGTCTTAGTGCAATTTGGGAAAGAAATAAGCTGTATGTGGATGCGTGTAAATATTCAAATGTAATCCTCTTTGTAATCGTTACAATTTTCATAAGTAACTGTAATTTAATTACTCATTTTTTCTTAGTAACTGTAACTGATTACTGTTACATTTATTTTGTAATTAAATTACGTAACGCCGTTACATGTAACTAGTTACTCCCCAACACTGATGATAAGATAGTGGTAAATAAATAAGGAGTGTGTTGACTCACCACCGGCTTGCTCAGCCTCCTCCAGCCACTTTGCCAGGATGGATTTGAGCTTGCAGGCGTTTTTGAAGCTGAGCTGCAAGTTCTCGAAGCGGCAGATGGTGGTTTGGCTGAATTCAGAGCCGTGCACAGCCGCCAGCGCTTCACCAACATTGGTCTGTGTGTAACCTGTTAATCAACGCTAAAAGTTAGGAGAAGCTTTAACCCTTGTGAAAAAGAAGTGTGCTTAATTGTATTGATTGTGCACTTTTAATGTACTTCAAATCTTCAAGATTATTTTATTTGCACTTAATATAATCCTAGCTAACAGGATTATTTTTTCAAAAGTAATTCTCGTAGCTTCATAAAATTGCGGTTGAACCACTGATGTCACATGGACTATTTTAATGTCCTTACTACCTTTCTGGGCCTAGGAATGTTTCAGTTGCATTGCTGTCTATGGAGGGACAGAAAGCTCTCGGATTTCATCAAAAATATCTTAATTTGTGTTCTGAAGATGAACGAATCTTATGGGTTTGGAACGACATAGGGGTGAGTAATTAATGACAGAATTTACATTTTTTTGGGTGAACCCCTTTTTTAATAGAAATTTAATTAAAAAAATGTTTTCCAAAACTCGAACATATTTTGCTGGTTGGGATATTAACGACATAAAAAAGGTTTATGTTTCTAAACACTTTCTAAAAAATGCACTTTGTAAAAATGTCAAATTAAAAGTTTTACTTAAAAAAAAATTACTTTCTGCATTAAATCTTGTTTACTTTTTCAGATTATTCTGACCGAGAGTTTTCAGTTTAGGCAGAGAAGGTTGTGTAAATGACCAAACAAATGTCAGCAAACAAAGCGTGCAGTTGAATGTAGATAAAAGCTCAATAGTAGAACGTCACAGCAATAACTTTATCTAATATAAACTATTCAGCTAAGCTAAATAAACTAAGTGATATAATAAATATGGTGCGCCAATGTTTTACATAGTTTTATAAAAAATATGGTCCAGCTCAGAAGACAAACCTAGTTTGATTCTCCTCAGTTTGAAGTCGTTAGCAAACTTCTCCAGTTCACGGATCTGAGGTGAGTCCATGTCGGGCGGCTCTTCCAGGGGCCGGATTTTCCTGCGCAGCTCCTGCTTGATGTCTCCTAGGGTTGGCTCGTCCATGAGCAGGGCCTGGGGCAGCGGCGGTAAACTGTGGGCCAAAGCACAGGAGCCCCCACCCAAACTGTGCTCTGGGAACTTATAGAGGCGTGAAGCCAGAGCTCCTACGGGATAGGACACAAATCAAAGCTGTGTTAGCATGAATAATAACTCTCAAGGAGATCAAATCTTAAAATATCTAACCATATTCAACCATCTAACCATCTAACCATCACCAAAGACTACAAGAGACACTGGGACATGTTTCAATACCCTGCAAACTATATCATGTGTTCGTAATTCTGAACACCAACAGATTCAAACAGCCAAAAATAGGTTATTCAGTATTAAAGATGTTGTGAAGTCTATTTCAGTGAGATCTATCTGGTATAATTTCAGTAATAAATCACCTTTTGAAATGAATATGTATAGTTTATAGATTATGTAGATTATATATAACTGATTTTTTTTTGTTAAAGGGAGATATTAGAGACACAGAAAAAAATATGAAAGGTTTAGCAGATAAACCCAATTACCAATTACACAATAAAACATTTCGTTTGAAATATCTGTGAGAGTGAGAACACCTGAAATGTTTCTTAATCATCACTTTTTCCTCATTATTGGAGCTAATAAGAAAAATTAAATACATAGATTTTTTTATTCCAGTTCTCTATTTTTAAGGACAAAGTGTAAATTTTGAGTTGAAAAAAAAAAAAAAAAAAAAATTATATATATATATATATATTCGACACATCCAGAAATATCTTACATCCCCATTATATGGATGTAATAAAAAAATTATATATATATATATATATATATACATACATACATATATATATATATATATATATATATATATATATATATATATATATATATATATATATATATATATATATATATATATATATAATTTTTTTATTACATCCATATAATGGGGATGTAAGATATTTCTGGATGTGTCGAGGGTTTCTTGTTTTAACAATAAATTGATCTGTATCTCCCTCTAGTGGCTAGATATTTTTGTGGCTAGAGCAATATTGCCTCTGCCTCACACACACTGTATTTTTAATTTTACATTAAGTATAAAAAATTACAATAACGCATAAATATTAATATGATTCTGTGAGTTATAATACAGTATAGGCAAAGAGGTGAAGGCAAACAAGTCAGCGGTTAATTATACTAAGTGTTTTTTTTGTTTTTTTGGACAGTCATCTGTACGCGTCACTAAATCTCACGCTAGACACACTTGTTATTTCTTATTACAGACACTAGGTGGAAGCACAAACACACTGAAATTACCTGGTAAACTCTTACATTTCTAGTAGAAGGCTACGAGTCATGTGTGGCACAATAACACCAGACACCAGCACAATGTCATGGATAACTATTTGTCTCCGATTATACATTATTTATTCTGACTATGATCTTTTAAAATGTGTACACTATTGTTGTCGTGTTTCCCAGGACTCAGCAGAAGTGAGAAACGCTGTGTTGACACATGTGAATGTGATGGGGATTCAAGCACAAGTTGTAGAGTAGGTCTACCTTGCAGTGAGTTGGCTCCGTTGACCATGTTGGCATGAGGAGCGCTGCAGGTCTGCAGGATGCGGGTCTGGGAGATGCTGGCAGAGAGCATTTCCTGTGCTGGAGACAGAGATCAGACATCATTACCACAGACACACACACACACACACACACACACACACATCCTAAATCCTGTATTCTGTGTGTATATGATGTACAGTAATGCATATGCACAGAAGAACAATACTTGAATCACCTGTGTAACTTGTGTGTAACTTGACGTACCTGCCATCATGCCGTAGGTGGTCTGCTGGTTGCTATAGTGACATGGGGGCATTGGGTAGTGCAGGCTGGCTGATGCATTGCCCAAAGCAGAAGCGGACAGGTGCATATGAGAGCGTTTGGACGACTGGACCAGTGGCAGACCTGAGGGGAATAAACCAGACACTAATATCTGTGATATAGACAGACAAAAAGGCACAATTGTTTTATTGGCATAACTGTGAACAATGCAATATTGCACTATTTGTAATATATGTGCAAAAAACAACAATATCAAAAATAATAGTATAAACATTAAAAAGTAATTTAAATGTAAATAAACTGTATATTACAGTGTACAAATCAGAACGTGTGAACATTTGATACCACAATGTTTAACATGTATGCAATATACAGTTCGGTCAAAATTTTACATACACTTTGCAGTACAAAATATTTTACCAAATCAAGAGGGATCAACAAAATGCATGTCCTTTTTTATTTAGTACTGTCCTGAATAAGTTATTTCACATAAAATCTGTTTACATGTGGTCCACAAGACAAAATGTTACCTGTGCGCCTGGCAAAATGAGTCACAATCTTTATTATGAGTTCTTTTTATTTTCATTCTCCATTAAAAGGCCTTCAAAATGATTTGTTGGACTCTGACAAAATTGACTGACTTGTTTGAAGTCGGCAAAGTCAGTTCAGAGAAAAATCAAGTTACAAAGGTTCCAAAGCAAAACCAGCTAGCAATGTTGCATTGTTTCCTCCACTTCCTTTCTTAATATTAATTACCATATTAATAATCACAATAAAGCCGTTTTTAATTTTATCTTTGATATTAAAAATAAGAACAGATGCAAAAAATCAAGAACAGTAGAACAAATATAAGAAAGAAACAAATAGGCCTAGTGCAATAGCTACTTTCTTCATTTTAAATCTAAACAAAAGCATTCAAGTAAGAAAAACTAATAATCAATCATAACGGCTGAAGCTGCGTTATGTGCACGATTCATAGATCATCAGTCAACAGCAGCGCAAGAAGCGAGCAGAGAAAAAGGTATTCTCTCAGAAAATGTACAAATAAAGATAATTGTAGATGTTTAATTACTATTTGGAGCATTGGGATTGCTAGGCTGTGTATTGCTGTAGATCAAAATGAGTGCATTCTGACTAATTTTGCCAGCACGGGTCACAAATAGATTATTAGTAGAATTTATAAAAATGACCCTGTTCAAAAGTTTACATACCCCCGATTCTCAATTCTGTGTTGTTATCTGCATTATCCACAGCAGGTTTATTTTATTTTATTTTTTTTGTTGTTGTGATAGTTGTTCATGAGTCCCTGTTTGTGCTGAACAGTTCAAAATCCTTCAGATCCCACAAATTCTTCAGTTTTCCAGCATCTTTCACATATATGAACCCTTTCCAGCAATGACTGTATGGTTTTGAGATCCATCTTTTCACACTGAGAGTAGCTGAGGGACTCATATGCAGCTATTACAGAAGGTTCAAACAGTCACTGATGCTCCAGAAGGAAAACCATAGAATTTCTGGGACCTGAAGGATTTTCCTGCAAAACAGCAGACAGTTTAGCTGTACAGCACAGAAAAGGGCCTTATCAACAGCTATCAAAAAACAAAACAAAAAAAGTCTGTGAATCATCCAGGAAACAACACAGACATTAAGAATCAAGAATCTTTTGAAAAGGCCATTTTTTTAATTCCACTATTATTTTCTCTTGTGGACTATAAGTGAAATATCCGAATGGCACCCCTAAAAAATCCTTAACCAAACATATAAAATATTACAGTATATCCCCATTCATGTGACTATGGGCACCTGTTTCCCTGATCATTTTGCTTTGAATTTACAGAAGAAGCACTGCCACATTTCCCGAACCTCATTGCATCTCTGCAGAGGTGACATTTACACAAATAATTCGTTATTGCGGTAATAATGAATACCAGATTGCATAATTCCTTCCTTCATCAAATGCATCTGAAAATAGAATTAAATTCATTTAATGAAGGAAAGCAAGTATGTTAATACAGATAATAGTTCATTATATGCACAGTGACCTCCGGCTGTCAGAGCTGCACAGAACATTCAATTGAATTTGGTTCAGATCAGAGTAAACCCGTGGGTGGTAATCAAACTCAACAAACACCGCTACATCTTTCTGAGACCAGCCTCCACTAACACTCACGTCAAGATGATGGCCGGCCTTGTTCAGTAGTGCATGCACAAGACTGGCATTGAAATGAAGCGATCAACCTTTGATGCCTTGTTAAAAACACCCATTGCTTTAGTGCCAGCAGTTAAGCGCTCAGATACATTAACAACCACATTATGATAAATAACACTTTAAACTTCAGATAGCTGTATACTCTGACACTCGAAGTCACTTTCCGCAGGTGTAAGTGGGGCTGAGTTAACAGAGGGCATATGTGCATGTGAATAGAAATGCCAAAACATTTCATTTGAGAGTTTTGCATCTTCTTGCTCAGAGCCCGTGTTAAATTGCATAGTTCAGTAATTATGCATAAGAGCTATGATTTACTATGGCAAACAGTGAGCAGAGATTTGACTCAATTCATCGAGTTTCTGATCAAACTTTCACTAATACTTTCTCGCGTGTGAGACAAAACTGGGCAAAATAAGAACATGATAATTTAGCCATCAACATGTCAAACTAATAACATGTCTGCTTCGATCATTATCTGCGGAGAAGTAACAGCTGTGCAAATTGAGCCGATTAGCCACGTCTACATAATTTTGACTTATTACAACAAATTACTGTTTGTCTTTTCTTGCTCCCTATAGTGACTGTGAGAGGTGTCACAAAAAACCGTGGGACGAAATTTACGTTATCTTTCAAAAGTTTGGGACCAGTAAGAGTTACTTTTTTTTAAAGAAATTAACAGGTTTACTCAACAAAGATGCACTTAATCGAAGTCACAGTAAAGACATTTGTAATGATAAAAAAGTTTTCTGTTTCAAATGGTGTTCTTTTGAACTTTCTATTCATCAAAGAATCCTGAAATGGATCAGTTTTCAAATAATAATAATCAGCACATCTGGTTTCAACATAATAATAAATGTTTCATCATCAGCAAATCGGCATATTGGTATGATTCCTGAAGGATCATGTGAAACTGAAGATGATGATTCAGCTTAACATCACCGGAAATAACCTACAAATATATAAAATAGGATATATATTTTTTTATTATTATTATTATTATTTTAATGAAATAAAGGCAGCCTTGGTGACAAGAGACTTCTTAAAAAAAAAACCTTATACAATCTCACCTGCTTCTCTAAATTGAATTGCAGTAGAATACATGTTTCTCTTATATTAAAATACATATATACTATTGATTTGGTGATATTTCTCCAAAAACATTTCCCCTGAGATGAAGAGATGTGATCTCTGGAAAGGTCATTCCTGAGAGTGAGAGTCAGACAGATTGTGAGTGATGACAGCAGTGAGGACTGGACATAATATCAAATAATGCATGAACTTTAGGATCATATAGACTAGGTCAAAAAGACATCCTCTTATAGTCCAGTGTCTCTTCTGTGTTTTTCATAAAAACCTCTAAGGAAAGTATTCCCAGTGGATGAATGCTGTCACCGCAGAGATGGATCTATACAAGTACAACTTTCTCACTTATTTCAGATGTAATGTTTGCAACTTCTTTCAATTTTCTTTCTTCCAAAAGTGACAGAAAAGTAATTTATAATATAAAAGCTTAAAACATAAATACTGTTCTTTGAACTTTCTATTCATCAAAGATTAAAACAATAAGTCATTGTCTTCCACAGACATATTAAATGAATACATTTATTGAGCAAGGATGCAATAAATTAACCAGAACTGACAGAAAAGTCATTTATGAAATCATGTATAATAGTTACTCATCAAAGAAAAAACCATGTCACAGTTACAACAGCAGCACAACTGTTTTGAACATTAAAAATAATTAGAAAAGTTTCTTGATAACCAAATCAGCATATTAGAATGATTCTGGAGTAATGATGCTGAAAATTTAGCTTTGCATCACATAAATAAATTACTTGTTCAAATATATTAAACTAGATAACAGTTGGTCTAGTTTGTAATTATATTTGACTGTTTTTGCTGTATTTTTGGTAAAATTAATGCAGCGCTGGTGAGCATAAACATTTTTAAAGACCCCAGGCTTTTAACTGGAGTGCATTTGATTAAATTTATCATTTTAAATCTATATTATTTGATGGTTTTTCTAAACTGGTTTTGCTTTAAATGTATTAAATCTAAAAATAATAATAAAAAAAAATCTATCTTTCCTAATGGGAAAACTGACCATTTTGTAAATAAATAAAAGCAGAGTTGTACCAGCCAAACACCGGGCCAAACATTGCATTAGTATCATTGACAAATGCCAGATGGGTTTGTACCAACAACAAAAAGATATGGTTAACAATTCCTCATCCTTTTAAACAGTTAATACAATTATTTTTTTAGCTATCCTAGTTCTGCAACACTATACAGTTAGGTGCATTTTGTTATTAGCATTTAGTATGACTTTTTTTCCCTCTTCTCAATAGAGAACCACTGTGTGATCGTCCAAGAGCATGAGGCTTACCTGAAGGCATCATGTTGGCGGTGTGGCTGGTGACAGGCAGACAGTCTGCGGCTCCGGTGTGATGCATGAGCAGCGGCAGAGCGGCCGAGTCTCCGCTCAGAGTAGTGAAGGAATCAGTGGTGCTGAAGGCCTGGCAGGTCATGACTGTTCACCTACTCAGGGTCCCACCTGTGTGCCACCAGCAGGGCGTGTGCAGGTATTTATACTGAGCCCCCTCAGACCACCTCATCCATGTTAATGAGATTTTGCTGTTAACAAACCAGGACGGCCCGCTGAGGCAAAGCTCTGGTAATTAGGGCAAAGCGGTGCAATCTGATACTGTCCATTTCCACTGTGTGGGGCTCCCAACAAACACCAGCGACAGCTCTTACAAACCACGGCTTATGGGACTTAAGATTAATTAGCCATTTCAGGATGTGTTTACATTGAGATACATTTTAGATGCAATGAGGGAGTTAGTCTGATTACATAAATATGAAGTTATCATTGAATATATGATGGAAAATATTAGGAGTTATTATGAGTGCATGAGTTTTAAAAAAAACCTTTATGGTGTTACTGATTTTAAAGTATTAAACCACAGTATAGTTATAAATAATTCTGAAAAGCACATTCATTTATTAATATATATATATATATATATATATATATATATATATATATATATATATATATATATATATATAAAAACGTGTCATATTTTTTTAAATTCAAGATCAATATTTTAGTTAGCCAAAACAATGATTTGTAGTTTCTTTACATGATTTTATACATGTTTAATTACATTTATTTGTGTTTCATAACATATTGTGCTAATGGGGCATGTTGTCAAAAAAAGGTCAAAGTTTGATCAGTTTGCCTTCACTAATTCATAGAAATACAAATATGATTTACTACAAATAAAGCACAAATATTTAATGTATTTTCTCAATGTGAGGTAAAAAAAAAGTGTATGCAGATTAATATAGAAGAGCTGAAGCATTAATTTTAGATTAACTAAAGCATTTCAAACTGCTGATGAATTGTAGATTGTCAAAAATTATGTTCAAACTCAATTTAATATATATATATGTAAAATATATATGTAAAAACTGTAATAAATGTGTGAGCTGCGCTAACGGGGCATGTTATCACAAAAGGTCAATGTGTGATCAATAAATATTTTAATTTCATTTTCTAGGCACCAAGAGTGTACTTATTGTTGCTTTTTTTAGGCTTCAGGATACATGCCTTATTTTGAAGATTTTTCATTACAAAACAGCCTCCCCGTAATTATTTGTAAAAGAAACTGCACTTTGACGAATACGTTTTTAAAAGCACAAATATTTCATGTCGTTTCTTAATTAACATGAGGTCATAAAAAGAATGATTATAGAGAAGCTGAAACTTTAAAAATTTTTGAATAATTAAAGCATATCAAAATGCTTATGAATTACAGAATGCCAAACTGCTTGAAATTTCACCTCAAGCATTCAAATACAATAATAAAAATAAAAAAATTACGGCAAACATGATTGAGCTAATGTTTAACTTCTCAAAATACTGCTGTCAGCATGATCTGTTTGTGATGCATTTATTCTCTTGACAGCAGAACAATTTCTCATTTGGTTTAGTGAAACATGATTTGGCTTGATTCCACGCGAGTAAGAGTGTTTACTTGACCGGTGTGTTGCTGGCCATCTGGTCGCTGGACAATTAGTTTGTGTTGTGTGTGTTTTGGCACATTCATGTGTTTGTTAAAATAAGCTCCAAAAGCCCTAGTCTTGAGACAGAGATGTTGTGACTTGTTTCATTTGTGATCATCTAAATCACTCTGCTTAGCTGAGCAGGTGCCCATCTGCAGGCTCAGGTACAACACAATAGTTCACGTCAACACAACACTGGGACTCTTTGTGTTTGTGCCGGAATGACAAATTAATCGCCTGAAGACTATTCTCCCTTTGCATACTGAGGAGACGTGAGGAATATTTCTCATCAGATTTGTAAATTGTTGTATTGCAGTCTGTATGTTTTCTTTACTTTCTTCAGGCATCTCAATACGGCAGTATTGAAAATGATTAAGTTCTTAATCATGGATCTGCGTCATTAAAATGCACCGCTATGCATCCATGTCTAGGTTTATATAATGTAATTATATATGTAATGTAATAGTTACTTTTTTAGGGAGTTACGCAATATTGTAATACATTACTTTTAAAAGTAATTTCCTCCAACACTGGTAACAAAACCTCTTAGATTGTCTATAAAAGTCTAAAGACTTGATTTTTATATAAAGGAGTCAGGTAAATCAAAACAAAGTGATGTTTATTCACGCGTCAGTAAGAACTCTCTTCCAAGAGCTCCTTGTTCTTTACTGTAATGCCAGTGTGTTATACAAAGAAAAGTTTATTCAAACTATAGTCTCCCTCAGCCATTTCCATATAATCAAAAATATAGTATAGTCGATCATAACAGAGTAAATTTTATTAGTCTAATCTTAACTGTACATGATGCGGTGACTTGTAGAGTTTGTTTAAACATTTCCACATTCTTATGATCAAATGCTTTCTTAACTGCTGCTTTCTCAGCATTGCAATTTTCGTTGTTTATTTCATTATTGAGAGGAAAGTGTGCAGCACATATTTGCATATTTATCTGAACGCCATTCTCTGAAGAGTAGATGGCTACTGGATGTTCATTAACAGTATGCCTTTTTTACTTTTAATCAACGAACAAAAAGAACTTGGCTGTGAGTATATCAGTGTACTGATTTTTTTTTATTTTTTATTTTTATTAGTGTCCTGAATTACAATTTCAGCATCTGTCAACTCACTAAATGAAAGTGTGAAAGTGAAGTGACATTCAGCCAAGTATGGTGACCCATACTCAGAATTCGTGCTCTGCTTTTAACCCATCCAAAGTGCACACACACAGAGCAGTGATAACACACACAGTGAACACACACCCGGAGCAGTGGGCAGCCATTTATGCTGCGGCGCCCGGGGAGCAGTTGGGGATTCGGTGCCTTGCTCAAGGGCTCCTAAGTCATGGTATTGAAGGTGGAGAGAGAACTGTACATGCACTCCCCCCACCCACAATTCCTGCCGGCCCCGGGACTCGAACTCACAACCTTTCGATTGGGAGTCCGACTCTGTAACCATTAGGCCACAACTTCCCTGTGTATTGACGACATAAATACACCAATGACATCTCCAGAACTGCTCTGAGTAACACTTTATGAGAATTTTACCTTTTCATTTGAGTAAAACTAACGTCAAATTACATACACACAGAAATGTTCAAGTTGAACCAAAATAAAAGTTTGGTTTAACTTGAAGACATTGTAGAAGAAATATATTACTTTAATTCAGTATAATGTAAGTAATACTACTACTTCTAATACTAATATTACTACAACTTTTGAAAATTTTTAAGGAATAATCACACATTTTAATTTGACTTGAAAATCTCATTTATTGGAAAAAAATAACGTTTGTCTCATTTTCATGTTTTATGCCTTCATTTGATAAACAGAAAAATGTAAATGCACAACAGAGAACTTTATAAGGCTAAGAATAAATAAATATGTTTTTATGCATTCAGAAGAACGATGAATGAAATGAATGATGGAAGTGAAAAAAGCAACAAAACTTTTAATAGGGCCCTAAATAATAATCTGATGTTTAATTTTCAATCATATATTAGACATGCATGCTAATTAATAAAATTAAATTTAACCATTAAAACATTAGTCTAGAAAAATGTAAATGAAAAAAACTAAACAAATGGAATCCAGAAAAATTTAAAAGAAAAAAATAAAATCAATTTAAGTGGAATTTGGGAAAAAATAAAGCAGATTTCATAGGGCCCTGTACAGCCCATTTAATAATACTAACCAAAATATAATACAACTTTTTTATTGAATTATTTTACATTTTTTTATTTAAAGTTTTAATAATTGTGTTGTGTGGTTGTGTCGTTTTTATTAGTTTTGGTTTTAAAAATCTGCTTATATAGTTTTTATTTTATTTCAGCATTTAGTTTAGTAGTTTTAGTACATCAGATGGAACTAAAGTACAATGAGAAATACCTTGGGAAATAGATCAAATAAAATTAGCATGATTTTAATGTTTTTTTTGTTTTTTGTTTTTTTTTGCCAGCCAAGTCACTGCCATTGAGAGGATCACTAACACATGCTTTCTCAAAACCTCCTTAGAGAAAACAAACACAGTAGTATTCTAAGAGCAACCACAAAGGACATATTTTTTGGGCTCAGCCTATGAATGGCAGAAAAAACTTTTTAACACCAAAATAATGGCATATTTGACCATTACCAGTTTGACGGAAGAATTAATGGCTGAAATTCTAAATTAATGCAGTATAAAGTATAAAGTAATTGGGCAGCTAAGAAATTAATTATTATTATTAAAAATGAAGTATTATTATTAACAAAACATCAGTCTGATTTGTAACTGCAGCAAGCCCTGCAGTATGTAATGTGGCACCAGCTTCTAATGTTCTGGCCTGTCAAAGGAAGTGACCAATAGAGGTGAGTGCAACACATGTCCCAAGTGAGTTAGTGTCTGCTCTTAAAATAACCCCTATTGTAGCTACAAGCTTCTGTTGTGATGGAGGGTGTAGCAGAGCGATAGATGAAGAGAGAGAGAGAGAAAGGAAGCCTAGTAAAAACAGGCTTCAAGCACAGGATTAAGGAGAGCGTGAAGAAGAGCCTTTCCCATGAGAATGAACAAAGGACATGTGATTTGAAGAAGTAAGACCATGTTCATTACATCTCTTAAAGGTAAATCCCTGTACATTGAGTCCTCGTAGCCTGCCAGAGTAACCAAGCACGGCCACACAAAGCCCCTAAACTTAATTAGTGCAGGGAGCATGAGCTGAGGACCAGCGCTCGGCCCCTGCACCTGTCCTGACCGGGTCCTCGCCCCAGCCTGACATACACACACCTCAGCCAATGATCCAGCCCTGCAGTGGGAACATGAGCATCACACACCTTCTCACAGGTATCACATCCGTCGAACACAAGACACACATGTACTGTACACCTTCTGTGTGTGTGGAGAAAACCCCTTATTGATTAAACTGGTGTGTCGCGACCACAAAAGGGGTCACAGGTCTTTTCTGATGAGGCCAGCGGGCAAGCAGGAAAATCAATGAAAATAATAATATTAAAATATAATAAGGTTTGTTTTATTAGCCATCAGATCTAACTGATGGTTAATAAATAAGATGTTAAAATTAAGACAAGCAATTTTTCTATTGCGTTTTTGTTGATTATATTTATTATTTTATATTAAATTGGGGTCAGTAAGATTGTTTTAATGTTCTGAGTAAAAAACTAAACAAAAACAAACATATGCTAACCCAGTCTGCATTTATTTGATCAAAAATGCCATAACACATTGTAATATTGTGAATTATAATTATATTTAAATACATAAAATATATTTAAAGCATATTTTGATATATTAAAAAAAAAGTAATTTATTCCTTTAATGGTAAAGCTGAGTTTAGAACGTCTTCGGTGTCTTCAGAAATCATTCTAATATGCTAATTTGCTGTTCAAGAAACATTTTTTTATCATCACTGTTAAAAACAGCTGTGTTGCTTCGTATTTTTATGGAAACTGTGATAGCTTTTATTTTTCAGGATTCTTTGATTCTTTCTAATATTCTGATTTATTATGAGTGTTGGAAACAGTTCTGCTGTCTAATATATTTGATGAATAAAAGGTTAAAAAGATCTGCATTTATTCAAAAAAAAAAAAATTCTAATAATATATATTCTAATAATATATTTTCTTTACTATCACTTTTTATCAATTTAACACATCTTTGCTGAATAAAAGTATTGATTTTATTTAAAAAGAAGAAAGAAAAAAAATTACTGACCCCAAATTACTGACCAGTAGTGTATATTGTTATTACAAAATATTTATATTTTAAAAATATAGCTTCTTTTTTTTTATTTTTTTTTATAATTCATTATTTAATTCATTTTTAAGTATCCTAAAAAAGTATCACATGTTCTGAAAAAATATTAAGCAGCAGAACTGTTTCCAACTTTGATAATGAATCATCATATTAGAATGATTTCTAAAGGATCATGTGATAATGATCCTAAAAATTCAGCTTTGCATCACAGAAATAAATGATAATTTAAAGTATAATGAATTTAAAAACAATTATTTTAAATTGTAATAATATATCACAATATTTAATTTTTGTATATGAATTTTTGATCAAATAAATGCAGGCTTGATGAGCAGAAGAAACTTCTTTCAAAAACATTAAAAATAGTAATGTTCCCAAACTTTTGGTCTGTACTGTATATATTTATATCCATATAATTTATATTATATAAAAATAATATATATATAATATACTAATGTAAAATATAAACATAACATATTTTTTCTTAAATATATACATGCATGTGTGTGTATTTATATATACATAATAAATATACAGTACACATATATTATGTAAACAAAATCTTTTATTTTGGACTAATATATATATATATACATACATATATATATACATATACATATATACATATATATACACACACATATATGTATATGTATATATATATGTATATATATGTATGTATGTATGTATATATATATATATATATATTAGTCCAATATAAAAGATTTTGTTTACATAATATATGTGTACTGTATATTTATTATGTATATATAAATACACACACATGCATGTATATATTTAAGAAAAAATATGTTATGTTTATATTTTACATTTGTATATTATATATATATATATATATACATTTATATATATATATATATATATATATATATATATATATATATATATATATATATATATATATATATATATATATATATATATATATATATATATATATATATATATATATATATATACTGTTCCAAAAATATTTATTTATTATTTATTATTATTAATTTATTCATTTGTATTTATTAATTTATCCATTTATTTATTTATTTATTGTATTCACAATTTTGGTAAAATCTGGTTAACAGAACTAATTGCAAATGTTCAAATTCAAACTCTTCATTATGCATTAGGAAACATCTATAAATTCAAATCTAAAGTCAGGCAGATCCAGCACGGATCCCGCGGTCAATAGGAAATTAAGGAAGAGATGGGCCGTTGTTAATTACATTGCTGAACAGTCATTACCCCTGGTTTTCACTCTCACAGAGTGTGATGAGAAATGCTAAATTTAGTAATTCTAAAGTGCTGGAAACCGTCGCTTACAAAGTTTCTCTTTGACTCTTTAGACTAGAGCTTGTAGCTTGTGTTCGTTTCATGCACATTAAGCATCTGACTTGGGCTGTGATGAATGTCATCTGCAAGTAAACAGGCCAGAGCTCTGGAGCAAAGCAAGCGGCAGCTCCCAGCCCTAATTCCTTAATTCATTATGCAAACATAATCTATTGCCGAACCCAGTGTACTGATGAATATCAAGAGAACCTTATGTTTAAGTCCTGAAACATCTGCCGAGTGGGATCAGTCATTCAGACTTCAATGCATAAACACGCCAAACCGAGGCAATAATGGTAATTTCATCAGTATATTCAACATCAGTGCTTGTACTAAAAGGTTAAAGCAGAAATCCAGCTTCCTAGTGACCACATGATTTTATCAGTTTTTAGTAAATCTAATTTCCACTTGTTTGTTCTTATTTAGTTAATGAATTGCATATTTTAATATTATATAAATGACTTTTCATTTGATGTACTGTATAGCTACAGTAAAGGTACAAAAGCTGTCACTGGGACAGTATTTGTACCTTATTTACCCCTAAAGGGTGCATATAAGAACCTTAAAGGTACATTTTATTATATACTGTATTATATTAGTGTATATTAGTACTTTAATGGCACAGGTACATACAAATTTATTTTCACTAATAGGGCCTTTTACTAAATTGTAAAAACACTCAAGTTATAAAACAAACAGCACAAAAGATAAACATAATGAATCACTGAATTAAGTGACTTATTATTTTATACAAAATGGGGAAAAAAGTGCCTACCTTTCAAGCAGAACCTGACTTTTAGTTCTCTCTGTATATTTTTCCCGTGGACTGAAAAGCATCCAAAAAAATCCATCAGAACAACAGTCTGCTGAACTGTGCTGAACTCACCCAAGGCATTGCATTTATCATTTCTCTAAAAAAACAAATGTCAAAATAAATGTGATGTTTAAAGAGTTTTAGCGGAGCTCCACCTGAATTAAAAGGCTCTCTCAAACTCACATCTTTCATCCGTGAACATCAGGTTGTGAAGTTTTAAATGTTTACTTATGCAGCTTCCAAATGCTTCATTCATACCTTCTCCATTTTCATCATGTGTCCAGTGCAGTTTACAGCATTAGGCTCTAAATATTGATATTTGTGAGTCAATCAGCCTTGAAATAATTATAAATTGTATTCCCTTTTCTTGACAACTTCCTATTATTGTTTCACTTACTGATGCATTCTAATAACGTGTGCTGAAGAAATACATATTTTATATTTTTATGATAATGAGCAAAATCAGTGCATATGTAATGCGATGAGTGGTGACAAGGATGAAATTCACAGCAAAATCGATTACATCCACACCGTCCACCAATGTAAGATGGAAACATTTAGAAATGGTTGGTAACTAAGCAACAGGCTGAACGAGGAATGCTTGCTGTTTTGGATGGAAGATATGCTCTGCATATAATTCATTATTATTAATTCATTACATTTATATAGCGCTTTTTCTAGGCACTCAAAGTGCTTACATTGTCAGGGGGTATCTCCTCATCCACCACCAGTGTGCAGCATCCACCTGGATGATGCCATGGCAGCCATAGTGCGCCAGAACGCCCACCACACACCAGCTTACTGGTGGAGAGGAGACAGAGTGATGAAGCCAATCAGTAGATATGGGGATTGTTAGGAGGCCATGATGGTCAGGGGCCAATGGGCGAATTTAGCCAGGATGCCGAGGTCACACCTCTACTCTTTTCAAAAGACATCCTGGGATTTTTACTGACACAGAGAGTCAAGACCTCGGTTTAACGTCACATCCGAAGGATATCATGCTGCTGTCTATCAAAGCACACTAGATGTTAACCTATCTACATTTTTCTCTTTATGGAGTGGACAAAAATAACTGCAATTTAAATTTATGACAGGTTTTTATAATGCACCAGGTTTCCCTTCTAGGCAACGCCACGCTGCGCACATTGGGGAATGCAGCCTGCATGACCAGTGTCTGAAGCATGTGTGAAACAACACCAATCTATTGGTCCACTTGGCCCATGACATCATAGATGGGGTGCCCGGAAGTATAAAAGGGCACCTGCTAAATATGTAATCCTCTTTGCGAAGTGCATGTGATAGACTAAGGCGTGTGAGCGTTGTCGAAATTCTGTGCCTCCGTGCCCGAGGTTTCTGACACTTGAGGACACATGCAATCCATGCGTCATGTGTCTTGGTCAAGAGCTTGTGCATTGTGCGCTGCTGCCGAGGCACGGCGAAGCCTCAGATCGTGGGTACCCGCAGGGTTAGGATGTTCTTTTGGGTTATTGATCCCATGTATATCGCTTGAGTCGAGCAGCACCTTAGGGAATGTGTGCCTCCGTGTTTGGATTCTAACACTCGAGGGCATATTCTGCTTTCACGTTTGTCTCCCCCTCCCGAGGGATCCGGGATGAAGCGTTTGTGTTTCGCGGACCGACTCGACATTGCCACAGCACAGTTTCTCAGCTTGCGGTGAACACTTTGATCTGTGGAATGCCCAGGTCACCGTGATTTTGGCAAGTAAGATATGTTCCGGGATAAACATCTTTTCTGAAAGGTTATCCCTCAATTCTGATTGGTTGATTGGAATGCTGTTCCAGGATCAAGTCACCTTTATTTATATACTGTAGCACTTTTAACAATACAGATTGTAACAAAGCAACTAAACAACATTAAATAGGAAAATAGTGTCAATAATGCAAAAAGGCAGTTCATCACTGAATTCAGTGATGCCATCACTGAGCTAAGTTCAATTTAAATAATATCTGTGCAAGTCAAGTCAACAAATCACTGAAAATTAAGTGTCCCCAACTAAGCAAGCCAGAGGCGACAGCTGCAAGGAACCAAAACTCCATCAGTGACAAAATGGAGAAAAAACCTTGGGAGAAACCAGGCTCAGTCGGGTGCCAGTTCCCCTCTGACCAGGTGAAACCAGCAGTTCAATTCCAGGCTGCAGCAAAGTCAGATTGTGCAGAAGAATCATCTGTTTCCTGTGGTCTTGTCCCGTTGGCCATCTGGGAGACAAGTTCTTGACTGTGGATCTCTCTCTGGGACTCATCCAGTTGTCCTGGTCTCTGCTGACATTCAGGGCTGTAAAGGTCCTCTCTAGGTGCTGATCCCCCATCTGATCTGGATATGGACTCGGGTGGCTACGGTGACCTCGGAGTGTGTGTCTGCCTCCTGAACAATGTTAGGTAGGTTATTCCAGAGTCTGGGTGCTAAATAGGAAAAGGATCTGCCACCTGCAGTTGATTTTTATATTCTAGGTATTATCAAATTGCCAGTTTTGAGAACGCAGCAGACATGGAGGACTATAGTGCAAAAAGAGCTCATTCAAATACTGAGGTGCCAAACCATTCAGAGCTTTATAAGTAATAAGCAAGATTTTTAAAGCTATATGATGTTTGATAGGGAGCCAGTGCAGTGTTGACGGAAACGGGCTAATATGGTCATACTTCCTGGTTCTAGTTAGAACTCTAGTTGCTGCATTTTGGACCAGCTGGAGTGTGTTTATTAAGTGTGCAGGACAACCACACAATAAAGTATTACAATAATCTAACCTTAAGGTCATGAATGCATGAATTAACGTTTCTGCATTTGACATCGAGAGCATAGGTCGTAATTTAGATATATTTTTGAGATGAAAAAATACAGTTTTACAAATGCTAGAAATGTGGCTTTCAAAGGAAATATTGCTATAAAAAAGGAAAACCTAGGTTCCTAATTGATGACGAGGAATTGACAGAGCAGCCATCAAGTCTTAGACAGTGTTCAAGGTTATTACACGCAGAGTTTTTAGGTCTTATAATTAACACCTCTGTTTTTTTTCAGAATTTAGCAGTAAGAAATTACTCCTTATCCAGGTTTTTATATAGACTATGCATTACGTTACTTTTACAAATTGGTATGCTTCTCCAGGCCTCAAAGAAATATAGAGCTGAGTATCATCAGCATAAAAGTGAAAGCTAACACCATAATTTCTGATGATTTCTCTCAAGGGTAACATGTAAAGCGTGAAAAGCAACGGCCCTAGTACTGAGCCTTGATGTACTCCATACTGCATGTGTGATCAATATGATACCTCTTCATTCACTGCAACGAATTTGATGGCAGTCAGATAAGTCGATTTGAACCATGCAAATGCACTTACATTAATACCAGCAAAGTTATCTAGTCTATTGAAGAGAATGTTGGGGTCAATAGTGTCGAACGCAGCACTAAGATCCAATAGCACTAATAAAGAGATAGAACCACGATCAGATGATAAAAGCAGGAAATTTGCACTATGATACGGTCTAAATAAGGATGTTGATCCAGGAACATATTGTGTTAGGTGAATCACGCTCACCGGGATGCGCACACGCTTTCTAAACAGGTTGTCAGATGGTGTAGATAATATTGGGTTGTCATGACGATGAAGTTTGAGCACGAATTCGTTTCAGCAAGATCCTGCGAGATCGTGGCAGAGCTATATTGAACTCAGCCATGCCTCTCTAATATGCATGTTATTGTGTATAAAGAGCCTCGCTGGGTGTGAATATATTTGTATACTCTGTGGAGAAATGCTTGCGAGCTTTCTTTCCCGGGGTGTTTTCAGCACCTAGAGTGGTTATGGGGAATGTCCCTTCTTGTACTAAGCCAGACGGGTTTAGAAGTGGGCTGCCACCTCAGGTTTATGGGTATTTTTAAGTGGGCGTTCCCTCTAAATCCCGTCTAGTGATTTTGGACTGAGTACACTGCTCCCCCACTTGAGGGTTTTAAGTGAGCAGTTCCTGCTCAGAGTATAGCTGTCTGAGGATGGTTATGCTCCAGCTCAAGCTTACTTTGATTTGGAATAAGGTGGTAACTGAGGGCAAGCCTGGTTTGGGTTACCCTTGGCACAAGCTTTCTCAAGTAAACACTGATATCTTTCCTGTCTTCAGCCTTATCTGAGGGAACTGCTATTCAAGGATAGCTGTGTCCAGTCCTCTAGTGTTAATAATAGTGTTTTTGGCCACGTCTTACATCAGGCTTTGATCTCGGACTGATGATGTTTATGTGTTGGCTCTTAGCTTTTAGAATTTACTGATGGCCTGGATCTCCCTCTTGTGAGATCCCTGGTCAATGACATGCTAGCCTACAGTGGGACTGACACGAATTGGGAAGCCTCCTTACTATAGCCATCTGAGGTTGGTTGTATTACATCAATTGTTATGACAGGACATGTTTGCTTGAAAACATGAGGCTAGTTGTGTCTTACTGGCAGTTCTGGTGAGCCCTCTCCTGGAGTGATACCCTTTCCTAGAGCCTAGCTATCTGAGGATAGTTTTGCGATAGCTCAGTGACTGCTCCCCTGCCTAGGGTTTTAAGTTGTGGTCTCTTGAGCCTTCCTAGGGATCTCCCCTGCTAGGGCTGTGAGTAGATAACCCACGCTCTGTGGTCTGGGTAATCTCAGTCGGTCCCCCTTATGGTAGCCCCTTCCTAGGTACCTAGCTAACTGAGGGTAGCTATGTGCTAGCTCAGTGATTGCTCCCCTGCTTAGGGTTTTAAGTAACAGTCTCCTTGAGCCCTTGCCTAGACAGTGCTATCTCCCCTGCTAGGGTTGTAAGTAGATAGCTCAGCAGCTATTTCTCCTCACCGGGATTTACATAGCTAACTTTGAGCTCCTCTAGAGGCTTTCTAGTTTAGTTTTTTTTATTCAGTGCTCATGTGTATCCAGGCTAATATGGCTCACATAGCATAGCTTTCTGAGGATAGTTGTGCTCTTAACTTGGGTGGGATGTTTCCCTTGGTCTAATCGGGTTCCCCATTTCTGCCAAGTTGTGTGAGCAGCCCGTGGCGCAGTGGCATATAAGGAAAGGCTTGGTGTACTGTATGTCTGTCGGTTCCTTGGTCCTCCCCCACCAGGTTGACAGGCATGCACCTCGGCATGGTTTGGTTGGATTTTGTTCCCCAATATGCCCCCTAGTGGGCGCAGCATGGGGTTCCCTATAAGGGGAATGTCTCAGGTTACGCATGTAACCATGGTTCACTGAGAGTAAACGAGATGCTGCGCCTCCTCGACATGCCTTTAGTCTGCCTGTTTATGTTTCCAGGTGGACCAATATATTTGCATTGTTTCACATGTGCTTCAGACACCGGTCATGCAGGCTGCATTCCCCAATGCAGCACCCCGTTCCCTCTCGGGGAACCATAGTTACATTTGTAACCCAAGACGTTTTTCCAAATGTAAAATTCTAAAAATCTGTAATTTACCCAGAAAATGTCTAGTTATGGTAGATGACCTTCAGAGACAGACAGCAGGTAAAAGTGGATCAGTCACAGTAATAAAGGCTTTCCCAGACAATGACTACTTGTGAACCTCAAAAGGATACTATGACACAGAACAATGGCCTTTCATGTCGGCCAGAAGATTCAGAGCACTCAACAACAGCCACAGAAATGCCCTTTGCTTGCAACCTATGCTGTTGATAGATGCTGTTATTTATTCCTTTAGAAGGAAAACTCACAAACTGAGATACAATTGTGTATCTTTACAATTATATGTGTATCTGCATGTGCAAGACCACAATTCATTGTATTATTAATTATTTTACTCATACTGTGTGTGGTGAACCGAAAAATGTACACGCATTTTAAAGAGTTCTTAATATCAGAGGCATAATCTACTTTTTTTTAAAAAGGGCACTATGGCAGTTCAGGATGACTTGGAGCTTCAGTGATATGATATGACCAAAGAAAATAACACTTTTAAATAACTTAGTAGTTCTTCATATACTGCAAGTGTAAGACATGTCAGTCTACTGAGGCTAGTCATACAGATTTTGTGTCGCTTGGAAGGGGAGCAAGGTTCAAACCAATACAGGTATATACATACATACAAAATATATTTTTAAATAAATAAATAAATAAATCAATTACATATATATATATATATATATATATATATAGAGAGAGAGAGAGAGAGAGAGAGAGAGAGAGAGAGAGTTATTTGATATAGATATAGATATGATATGTTTTGGATCATTAATATTAATGAATAAAAAAGTAACAACTAAAATTATTAAATTTTATTTATTTAATATGTAATAAAATATTTAGTGAACAAATTAAATATAATAAAAATGAAAATAATAATAAAAATGCATAAATGCAAAAAGAACCATTTATCTATCATTTACAGTGGAAAACAATGAACTGTCATTCCCACAATTCCATGTGTCAGACATTTGATGAGTGTTTCTATCTTTCTTTCTTTTAAAACAAAAAGTGGTGTAAGAAAAGGTTAATTCGGAAATTGCTAGTAAATTGTACAGATTATTGAACACATTGAATTGAATGTGTACTCAGAAAAACTGAAATAGTACTTTCTATTAAAACTTACACCAAAAATCTTTGTTTTATTGACAACTTTACAGTGTATGTTTTTTTTGTTGTTGATTTTGATCTAATGTTGTTAAATGAATGTTTATTGCATTATTTTAGTGTCATATCTGTTACCATGATAGTGTTTAGTATTTGTATTAATGTGCATCTTCTACTGTATATTAGCATCTGCCTTAATTTATTTATGGTGAGCTTTGATTTATTGTGTGATTTTCTCATCACCACCTGTGTTTTTTGTTGGTGGTCAGATTATTATAAAGGTTCAAAACAGATTTGGTATATCAACATTAATATTAACAAGTTAATGAAATGCAGATTTTTACTATGTATTTAAGTTCAATCTATCAAAACCTAAAAGAGTATGAAAGTACAGTATCACTATTTCAAATGTCCTTGTTACACGTTACATGTACGTATTATTATAATAACAATAAATTATGCATAATTACATCCAAGTTACACTAATCCTAACCCCAACCATATTGTAAGTACATGTAGGTAATTAATATTACTTAGTACCTAAATGTATAATTGCACTGTAACATGGGCATCTGCAAATAAATGTAACAATATTTTCTTTTCTTTTTGTAGTGTACGGCAATTATTATTTTTTCTTAGAATAACCATGCAACTTTATCACTTTTTATTGGGGGGGTCTGAGTCATGATGGGGCCATTTGAATGGGTGTGATGCTTTTGGTAAATATTGAAATATAAATAATTGCTCTTTACACTTTGTGTTTAAATATTGGTCTGACACATCCTCATCTCCTATTCACTGTGCAGCACTGCTCATTTACCTAGCATCTGTGTTTCCAGCCCAGACAATAATTAGCTTCACTTTTCGTTTTAGCTGACAAATGCTAATCAGCATAGGCAAGAGGTTAAGGTTAGAAAGCAAACATTTTTTTGCATTCTGAAATCAAAATAATGAATGAATAAAGTCTACCTCAAACTACTAAACATTCAGACTTTCAATGTTTTGGGATAGTTAAAATGGAAACCAGATGGCATTTCCATCACCATTTATGGACAGTATTGTCTGATCAGTGGCTTTGATGCAGCCTTTGCAGATAAAAGTACCACAGCTAATGATAGGCTACTGCTGGTCCTTTAATATGAGCCTGGAGGTTGAGATCAAACAGACTGCGATGAAAGTGGCCTGCCGCTATCTCACTGGACAGAGATTCAAGATTAACTATAGCAGGCTCATTGCAGTTCACCTTAATCTTTTGGATTCTGGGATGCTTCATTGATATAACGTCATACAGAGGATAATATAAAAAGGATAATGTGAAGTGTTCTTGTACAAGGGCCGTAATTGTCTGCTTAAGAGCCGATGTCATTTTGACTGTTTAAGCTTTGTTGTGACTAACACAACTGGCTCATTCCTCATCCCCATTCAAAGTAGACACACTGGGGTTTAGTCTAGAAAGTCACTTTAAGTTAAGAGTTTTTATTGTAAGGTGTGACCAAAGAGAATGGCAGACACATTATAGTAATAGATTCACAAGAGCCCAAGTGGCAGCTCCATTTGAAAGTCAGCATGTGTGGTGCATCAGTTGATGTCAGTTTCCTAAGTGTGCTTCCAAAAGACCTCTAAAAAAGCTCTAGCATCTGGCTGATGTTCTGGTAAGGTTCTCTCAAATTTTTTTAAAACATTTTTCCAGTAATATTAATAGATAGTTTGTTCAATGTTACCTGTACTCTGTTTCAATATGCCTACTTCCAGAGCAAGCAGACGAAACACAATAAATGCTGTCATTGCTTTCGGAAGTGGATGCCTGCTGTTTGGGAATTCAATAGTGTAGGACAGTTATATCGACTTTGACGACTTTTGGTTATGGCATTTCAGAATGTGTTTCCATCCTATTTTATGCACATTTTTTCTTGACAGATAAAAAGTTTATCTTACTCAGTTGTGTGCATACATATTTTTATGCACATTTTTATAATTTATGTGTATCTTGCCGTTTCCATCCAGCGTTTTCTTTTTTATGCTTTATTCCAAAATGTGCATAAAAATACAAACATAGTTTACCATGGCAGATGTATTACTGTAGTAGGTATGTCTGAATTAAATTTATACAATCCATATTTACACTAGAACATTCTTTTTGTAACAGTTAGGAAGTAACTTTCAAACCAAATGTAGTATCTACTATACAGGATGTGATTTCAGATGCAGTTCTGGTCCTTAAAATGTTCTCAAAATGTTAGCACAAAAACGTTATTTATTATGGCAGGATAAAAAAAATCAATTCTCGATTTAAATCCATTCTCATTTTATGAAAAGATTTCATTCTTAAATCCCAAGAATCTGAACATTGTAGCACACAGCTCTGTGCTTTGTTTCTTTTGATATGAAACAAAGTCTCAGATTTCAAATGCTTCCCATTTTTTTTACAGTATTCATTACTCAAATAATAAATACCATTTTGGCACTGTTTATTGTGGAGTGACAGATCACTGTAGTGCATCAGCTCAAGATAATCGGCAGCGTGAAGAGCATATGAACTGGGGCCAGTTGCATAAACATCGTATGTTAAGACTTTCTTAAGAACTAGTTTGACCAACTAGCAGTTGTCAAGGGGTAATCAGTCTTATACAAATTTCCAATACAAATAAGACCAATCTACCTTTTCATAACTGAATTAAAAAAAAGTTATGAGCACACTTGAAGACTACATTTTTAAAACTAGTCTAAACAGTTTATGTAACCGGCCACTGATCATCTCCTCCGCTTCAATAGCAGTTTCAGCATGAAATAAACATGAATAAACATCCAAAGGTGTGTTAAAAGAATGAATACAACTTACTAAAACCAGTATCCCATCTCATGTAATTTCTCAATCAGCGTTTCAATCACTGAAGGAGGTCTATTACAGCTTGTAAACAATGGGCCCTATCATACATCCGGCGCAATGCGATGCAAGGCGCAGTGCATATGTGTTTGCTAGTTTCAGTCCATCGGCGTTCGCATTTTCCCGTCCAGCGCCATGTCATTTAATTAGCAAATGCATTTGCGCCCATTTGTGCGCCCATGGGCGTGCAGGTCTAAAAAAGAGGTGTGTTCGGGGCAGTGCTGGAGCATTTCTATTTTAAGGAGCTGAGAATAGACTGCGCCATAGACCAACTCAAACCTGGTCTAAAGTCTAAAGTCAATAGCGCAATATTTTTTTGTTATTTAAAGAGCACGTTGGTAGAAAATGCGCCTCTGGGCGGGTCCACAGTGCGTGTTGACTTTGCTTACACACAGGGATGCGCATCACACAAACATGCCAAATATTAAAAACAAAAGGATTACAGTGTAAAAGAATATTATTGTGTAGGCTACATAAATATAAAAAATTAATGATGGATAGTCATTGCATGTATTTGAATTAGATTACCTATTTGCAATTCACCCTATTACTACTTATAATGATGAATGAAATTGGCGAATTAATTGAACAATCGTGCCAATACACACACATATATATTAACTGACGTGCAGAGCTTTGGTGGATTACTGCTTGTCCCGTAGACGATCTGCTTGCGTGCTTTAACTTCGCTCACGGGCAGATCGATTTCTTCGCCTGAGAAGTGTTCATGTAAATAGCGATCCGCCCGGCGGAGTCCGCCCTGGCGCGAGCGCATCTCGCTCTTAAAGGGAAAGGGAGATGACACTCTGATTGGTGTACTGAATGTTACGCCCATTACTCATTAAGAGAATAGGGACAACCCATTACAAAAATGCGCCCCGGCGTACAGACAGTTTTTCCGTCGTTAAAATGGCAAAAGTGGATTTGGACATGCCCTGAGTGCACCTGCGCCGTGCTCTTTACACTTTGTGTTTAAATCGTTAAAATAGGGCCCAATGTCACAATTATGCTACCTTAGAGAGAAAAAAAAATAATATTTAGTGACAATAAACTTGTTAGTAAGCTAGAAAAATGAACCCTAGAGAGGAGCATTTTGCTATATATGCACCATATAACTGTCACAAACACGCCAGGTTCCTCCTCCACACAATCACGACGCACACTCTCACCTGAGTACTAATCATCACCACCTGATCCGCATCACCTTCATCCACCTCAGCACCACAAAAGCCACACACACGCACTCAGTCATTGTCCGGTCACGTTCGCGACAAGATCATTCCTGCGCTAACTATTAGGACTAACTCCTCTTTACCTTCTCTCCAAGGATAACCTCCGAAGTCTCTTCTTCCGTCTTCTCTGCAAGGATTACCTCCAAGATCCTCCCAAAGACCCCACGGTGCGTGTGTGTGGTACCCTCCTTCCCGGCACGGATCCCAGCACCCATCCACTCCTCACTTCCCGCTCCTCTGCTTGTGTCCATTTAATAAACTACATCTTTCATCTGTTACTCCTCTGTCTCCGAGTGATCCGTAACAGATGACCGGACCAGCACCGAGAGACACAAGCATGAGCCTCACGGATCCCTTCCAGGAATTAATAGATGCCCTCCGCCGTACACTTATGTCAGCACCTGCATCACCACCACCAGTGAGCACTTCCACGGATCCTATCATCCCTCCTTCACCTGCCGTGCACGCCAGTCCCATGGCACGGCCAGTGCCCTAATCTAGTTCGGCAGAGGAATGCAGCGGATTCTTGCTTCAGTGTTCACTGGTCCTGGAGATGCAACCGCTCTCGTACCCTACGGATCGAGCCAAGGTAGCTTTCATTATCTCCCAGTTACAAGGCAAGGCTTTACAATGGGCAGACTCTCTCTGGACCCAGAATAATCCTGTAACCCAGTCATATTCTAGCTTCATCGAACACTTCCGGGAAGTTTTCGGCAAACCTGCCTGGGACTCCTCTATAGGTGAGAGATTATACAACTTGAAACAAGGGAATATGTCTGTCAATGATTATGCCTTGCAGTTCAGGACTCTGGCGGCCTCTAGTGGATGGAACGAACAGGCCCTTCTCACTACCTATCGCCAAGGGTTGGAGCCCAGAGTGCGGTTGCATCTCGCTGCATACGAGGATACCATCGGCCTCGAGCGATTCATCCAGCTGTCCATCCGCTTCGCCACTCGTATGGAGTCGTGCTTAGAAGAGCACCAGGGCCAGGCGCATTCCTCCTCTCCGCTCTGCCGGCCAGAGAACGTCAGCTCCCCAGAACCAGCCAGCGAGCCCATGGTCGTGGACTCCTACCGCCTCACTATGGCGGAGCGTCAAAGACGGCTGGCCCAGAATCTTTGTCTGTACTGTGCAGCTCCGTTCGTCCTCCTCGTCCCATGGTGAGTGCCATCCTTCCTTCACGATATTCTATGAGACCACTCACCACTGTTGTGACACTTACTGCGGCTGATGTGTCTCTTCCAGTTTCCGCACTCCTCGATTCTGGGTCAGCCGGCAACTTCATCTCTGGCTCTTCTGCCGTCAACTCAGTCTCCCAACCTCGTCCACGGCGGCCGCTTACCAAATCCACACCATCACCGGCAGGCCGTTAAGCAAGAAGTATGTACGCCACTACGTGGGTCCAATCTCTCTCCAAACTGGAATCCTTCACCATGAGAACATTCATCTGTTGGTTCTGGAGGATTCCACCGCTGACGTCATCCTAGGGCGCCCGTGGTTGGAGCAGCATAATCCGGTGATCTCCTGGAAGACCGGAGAAATCCTGAAGTGGGGCGAAGCCTGCTTTCAATCCTGTATCTCCGGCTGTCCAGTTCCCGTGGAACGTCCCTCCGAATCACTACCAGTCTACACCACCTCTATTGAAAGCCCAGTCGTCAACCAGTCCATCTCCATACCCCAGTGCTACGCCCCCTTCAGTGATGTTTTCTGTCTGAAGCGGGCATCCAAGCTGCCTCCACACCGGCCATGGGACTGTGCCATAGATCTGCTGCCGGGTGAACCAGTGCCTAGGGGACGGATCTATCCCCTATCCGTTCCCGAGGAGAAGGCCATGGAGGATTACATCAGGGAGGCGCTGGCTCAAGGATACATCCGCCCATCTACCTCCCCTGCTGCTTCGAGTTTCTTCTTCGTGGCCAAGAAGGATGGAGGTTTGCGGCCATGTATCGACTACAGAGCCCTGAATAAAATTACTCAGAAATTTCGCTATCCTCTTCCCCTCGTCCCAGCGGCCCTAGAACATCTCCGTGGTGCCACTGTATTCTCCAAGTTGGACCTCCGCAGCGCGTATAACCTCAACCGGATACGCGAGGGGGACGAGTGGAAGACTGCCTTCATCACCCCTACTGGCCACTACGAGTACTGTGTGATGCCGTATGGGCTAGTAAACGCCCCCTCCGTATTCCAGGATTTCATGCATGTGGTGCTCCGGGATTTCCTCCATCAATTCGTCCTAGTGTATATCGATGACATCCTGATATATTCCCGGAGCCAGGCCGAACATCGACGCCACGTTGCGGAGGTCCTGCAACGCCTGAGGGACTTCCAGCTCTACCTAAAAGCAGAGAAGTGCTCATTCCATCAGCCCTCAGTGCAGTTCCTTGGCTATACCATCGACCGCAGTGGCATCCGGATGGATGAGGGGAAGGTAAGCGCCGTCCGGGATTGGCCCGTTCCTACCACCATCAAGGAACTACAGCGATTCCTGGGCTTCGCAAACTTCTACAGACAATTCATTCAGAACTTTAGTACCATCACCAGTCCTCTAACCAACCTCCTTCGTCAGAAGCCCAAGTCCCTGTCTTGGACTCCAGCCGCCAACGAAGCCTTCCAGGCCCTGAAGCTGGCCTTTACGACCGCCCCACTCCTCGTGCATCCTAACCCAGATTTACCATTCGTCGTGGAGGTGGACGCCTCTACCACCGGAGTGGGTGCGGTCCTGTCTCAGCAGCAGGGGACGCCCAGCTGCCTCCATCCATGTGCCTTCTTCTCCAGGAAGCTCAACCCGGCGGAGGTGAACTACGACATTGGCAACAGGGAGCTACTTGCCATCAAGCTTGCCCTGGAGGAGTGGAGACATTGGCTGGAGGGAGCCAAACACCCCTTTCAAGTTCTCACTGACCATAAAAACCTGGAATACCTTAGGGCAGCCAAGAGACTCAACCCCAGACAAGTCCGCTGGGCGCTATTCTTCACCCGCTTCCAGTTCTCCATCACGTACCGCCCTGGGGCAAAGAATGTCAAGGCCGATGCTCTGTCCAGATGTTACTCACCCGAAGAGAGGTCTGAGAACCCCGAACCCATCCTCCCAGACAAAGTTATTGTTGCCCCTATCACTTGGTCTGCCGAAACCCTACCTCCAGCCGAAACTCCTGCCAACGCTCCGCCGGGTTGCCCACCAGGGCACCAGTACATCCCCAGGACACGTCGCACTCCTCTCATCCACGCCACCCATACATCACTTGGCACTGGTCACCCGGGGGTCAATGAAACCCTCTCGTTGCTACAGGAATGCTTCTGGTGGCCCAACATGGCCTCGGATGTCAGAAGGTACGTGAGTGGATGTAACAGCTGCCCCATGTCCAAGAGTCCTCGCCATCTACCATCTGGCAAACTCCATCCTCTGCCCGTCCCCAACCGCCCGTGGTCACACCTGGGAGTGGATTTCATGACCGACCTTCCTCCCTCTGACAATAACACTTGTATTCTGATTGTTGTGGATAGATTTTCTAAAGCATGTGGTCTTCTTCCTCTGAAGGGTCTCCCCACTGCCATGGAAACGGCAGAACTGATGTTTAACCATGTCTTCAGGTACTTCGGCATCCCAGAGGACATAGTGTCGGATCGGGCCCCCAATTCATCTCCCGGGTATGGAAAGCATTTCACTCCCTCCTAGGTGTGGCCATCAGCCTGTCCTCCGGCTACCACCCGCAGTCCAACGGGCAGACGGAAAGGAAGGTTCAGGAGATCGGACGCTTCCTCCGTACCTTCTGTCACGGCCACCAGAACTCCTGGAACCAATTCCTGGGGTGGGCCGAGTACGCACAGAACTCCCTCCGTCAACCCACCACCGGACTCACACCCTTCCAGTGCGTACTCGGCTACCAGCCACCCCTGTTTCCCTGGTCTGGAGAGCCCTCTGACGTTCCCGCGGTCGACTATTGGTTCCGGGAGAGCGAGAGGGTCTGGGACGCGGCCCATCACCAACTTCAACGGGCGCTCCGTAGACGCAGGACGGCAGCCGACCTTCGCCGTTCTGAGGCCCCCCAGTACCAACCCGGTCAGAAGATCTGGCTGTCTACCCGGGACATCCGCCTGCGTCTACCCTGCCGCAAGCTTAGTCCCAGATTCATTGGCCCGTTCACTATCACCCAGCAGATCAATCCGGTCACCTACAAACTGCAACTTCCTCCCGAGTACCGAATTCACCCCACATTCCATGTCTCACTCCTGAAACCTCACCATCCTTCTGTTCTTCCCTCCACAGAACCTGGCGAGACGGAAGCCCCCCCTCCTCTCCTCCTAGATGACGGTGCAGCCTACTCGGTCAAGGACATCCTGGACTCCCGGCGGCGTGGTGGGCAGCTTGAGTATCTAGTGGACTGGGAAGGCTACGGTCCAGAGGAACGCTCCTGGGTCCCACGCAACGACATCTTGGACCCCTCCTTGCTGGATACCTTCCACTCAAGACACCCCAACCGACCAGCTCCCAGGGGTAGAGGACGCCCACCACGACGTCGGGGTCCCCGGCCCTCAGGAGCGGGCCCTGGGGAGGGGGGTACTGTCACAAACACGCCAGGTTCCTCCTCCACACAATCACGACGCACACCCTCACCTGAGTACTAATCATCACCACCTGATCCGCATCACCTTCATCCACCTCAGCACCACAAAAGCCACACACACGCACTCAGTCATTGTCCGGTCACGTTCGCGACAAGATCATTCCTGCGCTAACTATTAGGACTAACTCCTCTTTACCTTCTCTCCAAGGATAACCTCCGAAGTCTCTTCTTCCGTCTTCTCTCCAAGGATTACCTCCAAGATCCTCCCAAAGACCCCACGGTGCGTGTGTGTGGTACCCTCCTTCCCGGCACGGATCCCAGCACCCATCCACTCCTCACTTCCCGCTCCTCTGCTTGTGTCCATTTAATAAACTACATCTTTCATCTGTTACTCCTCTGTCTCCGAGTGATCCGTAACAATAACATATTCATTGTAATTTTTACTTTTCTTCAATGTTTAGCCTAATTTATGTTTGAATAAATCCATCATGTTTTTATGACAGCCACCATTTAAATAATCATATATATATATATATATATATATATATATATATATATATATATATATATATATATATATATATATATATATATATATATATATATATAAAGACTAGAAATATAATTATGTAATTGTAACTTCATTATTATGAAAACTTAATTGAGTGTATTTTAAGGATATAAATCAGTTAATTAACCTTTATTAGACTACCAACTGACTCTCATGTCCTATATTTTATAGCATTGTTGAGAAAATTTGGGCTTGTATTGTACCTAATATATAACCAGAATAATTGAATTGAATCTAAATGTGTGTCAAAACCCCTATTATTTATACATCGTCCATGGAAAATTTTTCTGAAATATTAAACGTTACAACTTACTTTTTACATGATTCAGAGAACATTCAAAAACTACATTCCCATAATATTTGCAAAATGATCAAATTGATTGTTTCCCTAACGTGCAGTTAACGTTCACATAATCAAAAAAAAAAAAAATTATTTATAGAAAAGTCCATTCCCTGTTGTCCTCTCACATCAAAATTCACCAACAAATTATCTTTAGAACTGTTTTGGACTGCATTCACTCGTAAATATTGATTGATCTGTGCATATTTCTCCCCTGATTCAGATGAGGTGACCTGAGAAAGATATGTATATACAGGACTTGTATTTTTAATTTTTTAGTTTAATGTTAAAAACCCTTTAATTTGTTTCTTACACAGAGCTGTTCACTTTAAAAGACATTAATTAATGTTCTGGAGTGGTGTGGATTATTGTCATGTTTTTATCAGCTGTCTGGACTCTCATTCTGATGGCACCCAGTATTCCTTCAGTTATTATCTCCAAATCTGTTCCTCTACAGAAACAAGCTCATTTACATCTTGCATGACCTGAGGGTGAGTAAATCTTAAGCAAATGAACTGTTAAATGAACTATTTGTTTAAGAATAAAACTCGATTAGAATAGAACTGGAAATGGAGAAAATGTATATGAAAGGAAAAGAAAAAAAAAAATCTTGAGGACTCTTCATCCACCGCTTTCTCTGTTTTATACACTGCAAATTCAATACTGTATGCAGTGACCCGCTGTCAAGTGAATGTTGTGTCATCTATATTGGGTCATTCCACTGTATGTCTAAAGTAGACTTTTGAGAATAAAAGATGCTTGCTGCAATGTGCTTCTTGAATCAATATAGCAATACAGTCAATACTAATGTTGGTATCCCAGTATTCATAACGCTGTAACCTCTGTGAAGGCTCAAAACTGGGATGTCTCACAAGACTAATGGCAGAGGCTAAAGAGGAAAGTCTTTGGTGACAGGCTGTTAGTGGGAGATGAAAGACTGATACAGACACTCAGGCAGCTAGATCATTTCATGGCTCTTTAACCACCAGGACAAAAATCAGATGACTTCATATAAAGCTCTGTGAAATGAAGGACAGTCTGTATGCGAGACAAAAGATGCAGACAGAATGGGAACGGGACAGACAGGGTACCAGGAACAGATAGAAACAGAGAGATGAGGAGAGTTTTCTGGCTGTAATGAACAAAAATCAGCAGCTGCCTGGAAACCCGTGGTTATATTTCTTTTCAGTCCATCTGTTTCTCATCTGCTCATCACTGTTAAAAACTTTTGCAGAATGTTGTTTCACGGAGCCCACACACCGCATTCAAAGCCTTACTCATCTACAGATCATTTCGTGTTTTTCCTCAAATGATTTTACATACACTGTTTCTCACTTTGTGGTACAATATGAATAAGCTTTTTTTTTTTAGCTGAATGTGTTATGTAATCAATAAAGAACAGTCTCATGCCAGTATTTGCTTTTAATAAATGTCAGAGGTACTTCTTTTTTCAGTGGAACTGAACTGTTTTGCTAAATTAAGAGTCTGTTTCAACGGTCATGTTGATTGTTTGGAGAGAACTGATCGTAATTTGGAGTGATGTATATAATCAATGGAGTAAAACCGCAATATTATGTGTCATTAATTAATGTCTACCAGCAGCTGATATATGGTAATATATAGCAGACGCTAGAAACAGCTTCAGTGTTATGCACTGCTGGCACTCCACACAAAATAATGGACTAACCTTAACACCTCTGAAATTGCTGCACATTTGCTGCAAGCTTTTAATTATAGTAATTCAGAACTATTTGCGGCTTGGGAATGGTTGCACAGAGAAAATCATGAGTGGCTCAAGATAAACATTATTACACGACTTGTAAGGCTGGGAAATCTTGAAATCTAGATATTGCAGTGCTGTGTAGCGCATGTATAACATCCTCATTAGCAAAGCTCTGTGGAATTCAGTTCTAATCACACTTTGCTAAGGACATGTGTGAGGAAAGCATCGCCGTATGGTGGCACCGCAGTGAATTTTAAGACTAATTAAGCATTCTTGTCACTTTCTTGAGGGAGAGAAACAAAAGCCAATGGATCTTCACCACAGTTTCATAAAGATGCTCTGGGACCTGAAGCCCTCTCATTAAAATAAATAAATAAAAATCATTCTGATTGCAGCCAAGAGGCAGGACAATTCTGAAATACATAATAGTTGTTTATCTAACCATTATTTATGATTATATTACGCTATGTTGAATTCATTATGCATCACCATTCAAACTCTGCAATTCATACATTCTCATGTTTTTCAAAATGTCCATGTTTATAATTGCATAATATTAATGTTTTCAATCAAAACTTTTTCCATAATTGATGTTTCAGAATTCATTCATAATAATAATTATCACATTTGGAATAAAAGTAATTTTAATTGTATAATTTCTTAATCCACTAATTTATTCTGTCTATATATATATATATATCAGAGATGGGACCAAGTCACACATGTGCAAGTCTCAAGTAAGTCTCAAGTCTTAACCTTCAAGTCTCAAGTAAGTCCCAAGTATTTTTTTCTTGGGCAAGTCAAGTCAAGTCAAGTCCTGTAGTAAGTCAAGTCCAAGTCAAGTCACCTTATTATTGTAATTTTACCTGCAGAATCTGATCTTAATAAAGTTAAAAGACAAGATATAAGTAACTGTCAGTAAATTAAAATAATTTGGATTTGGATTGTAAATACTCATGTTCAGTAAAATACATCATGGAATCAAACAAAATTGTAACTTCATAAAATTATTTATTTTTCACTTCTGCCAACAGTGTTTGAAATGTTTTACATTTTCAACATTGAGTCCATAAAACAAATAACAGCTAAACATCCAATAGACTCCTCTCTGAACACCTCTCTCTCTAACGATGTGATGTGACGTGACGTGACGTGACATTACATTCGGCCAAGTATGGTGACCCATACTCAGAATTCGTGCTCTGCATTTAACCCATCCAAGGTGCACACACACAGAGCAGTGAACACACACACACACACTGTGAACACACACCCGGAGCAGTGGGCAGCCATTTATGCTGCAGCGCCCGGGGAGCAGTTGGGGGTTCGATGCCTTGCTCAAGGGCACCTAAGTCGTGGTACTGAGGTGGAGAGAGCACTGTACATGCACTCCCCCCACCTACAATTCCTGCCGGCCCGAGATTCAAACTCACAACCCTTCAATTGGGAGTCCGACTCTCTAACCATTAGGCCACAACTTCCCCTCAAACACAGTTTACATACAACATTAAACTTTCTTACATTTCTCCTCTCTCTCTCTCTCTCTCTCTCTCTCTCTCTCAAGTTCAAGTTCAAGTTGCTTTATTGGCATGCCATTTGAGTTACAGTATTGCCAAAGCATTTAGATACAGAATAAAATATAAAATATGATAACAATAAAATACAATACAATAAAAATAGCAACAGCAGATACTATTTCTAATATGAATAATAGTAATTATATAAAATTAAGAATATCAAATAAAAACAGTTGAATACAATAAATGATCCCTTTCGTATGGTGTATAAATATTTAGCAGCTAGTGTGACTGCAGTCTCATTCTCTCCAAGTATATAGAGTAGTTTCTCTGAGTCATTTAGAGACAATAATGAACGATTCAAAGCTTCAAACTGTGGGAAGAATGTTTCTCTTGTAGTGCTGTATTTGGGACAGACAAGAAGGAAGTGTTTCTCATCCTCTGTTTGATTCAGCTCACAGTGTTTGCCTCTCTTCTCTCGGTAGCCAGGATTTTTTTATGTCTACCAATCTCTATTTCCAAATAATGATCACTGAGTCGATATTTTGAAAGGATTTGTCTTTCTTTTAATTGCTTGAGTGATAAGTAATTTGCCAGTTTTGTGGTTCTGTTTAGGGCCAAATAACACTCGAGTTTGGTTTGTAGCTCAAATTCATTTTTTCATTTTTCATCATAATTATACTTCAGATTTTTGTCTATTAATTTCTGAATGTTGGGGTTGTGATTGGAGTCAGAATCAGTTTGGGTTTCCTTCATCAGGTGAAGCACGAGTGTGTTTTTTTCTCTCTCTTTCTCTCTCTCTCTCTCTCTCTCTCTCTCTCTCTCTCACACACACACACACACACACACTCTCAGAGTATATCCGTAAGTCATTACCTCTATTACAAGGTATTGTACTTGCAAAATATAATATTCGAGAGAGTCTTGTCTGCAAGCCGAGCACGATGTGGCCTATCCCACCATGTATGCGCCACCGGTATGCGCGCTCATAATGGAAGCAACGCGGTCGCGACGCGCTCGTTTTTTCCAATCGCGTCCGCACCGCATCGAGTTAAAAACATCTCAACTTTTCAGAGAGCCGCAAGCGCACCGCAGGTCATGTGACAAGAACCAACCAATCAGCTTCATCCTTTCCCCTAACAACATTGAAAGCTCAGCCAAGATGAAGGAACAGCTGATCATAGCTGTATATGGATTGCCATTTTGAAATAAATTTAGTAGCAGAGCTACTGCAAGCGATTTTTAGTGCTGCAAATCCATTTATCATTTGCTGAAATTCCCGCATCTTCATGGAGAGAGCGCGTCATGGTTGCTTAGCAACGGCAGACGCCCCAGGGGGGCAACTGCGAGCGCTTTGGAAACAAGGAGAAAGAGGCGCGCCTAGCGATTTCCACGCGTTTTTATGCGCGAATTATTGACGACAAAAGCGATGACCCTCGGTACCCCTCAAGCTGAGATGTTGATGTGATGTGATATCTGATCTAAGTGGGCGTGGTGTGCGTAAGGTAGAGAGGGCATGACTGATGATAGTGTCCTGGTCCAGTCATGACAACGCGATTCTCAGCCTGTGCTCCAGCTGAGTTATCAATTTTATTTTTAAAAATAATTTATATATTTTACATTCAAACTGAAAACATGATGTGATTAACACTCAAGTCATTCAAGTCATCGTGTCTCAAGTCAAGTCAAGTCCCGAGTCTTTAACTTCCAAGTCCGAGTCAAGTCTCAAGTATTTTATTTTTTGTCAAGTCAAGTCACAAGTCATAAAAATAGCGACTCGAGTAGACTCGAGTCCAAGTCACCAAGTCACAAGTCCCCATGTCTGATATATATATCAGTGAATTTTTTTTTTTACACTAATTAATATATGGCTAATGAATTATGATATGGCCTATGCATCTCAATCACTGATATTATTTCCCAGTATGTATTTGCTATAAATTAATGTTGTTTGGAAAACTACAACTTTTCCCTAAACTGTTAATAACTAAATGTCAAGTACAAAGACTATTTTTACACCCTGTTCTATACTATGGGTGGCATTGTAACACTATAAAAACATAGGAATTAGTTTAAAATCCGGACATTTTTTTAAAATCAACTTTACTTTTAAAATAATTGCTAGGTGCCCCTGCAGCTCATTTGTAATTGGTTAAACTGATGTTCTCCCCATTAATATTATTTCTAATTTCTGTGTATAAAGGCAAACCTAATTAGAAATTTTGAATTCTAGTCTCAACGAGCCCTCCAGCTGCTGTCAGTCCGTCCTCAAAGGAACTGTGAAATAGAGCAGTGTCTCAAAGACTGCCACGTCTTTGATTCACTGAGCTGAATGATTTATGATTTTAATATGTTCTCTTTTTTTAAATCTGACAGTTTCCTCCCAAAGACCTCCTGAAAAAAGTGTGGTGTTTCAGACGCAGTTTTTCAGCCAAAAGTTTAAAAGAAACAGCAATGCTTCAGATACCAAACTGGAATAATCATTAGTAAGTAATCATTTAAAATCCCACAAAGGTTAAATGTCGAGTTATACGGTTCCTATGCAAGCTCTGTTAATTTCCCACTGAAGCAGAACATGAAAACCATTCAAAGTGCAAATGACCAACTGGGATTTTTATTGTATTATTGTCAAAAGGAGAGCCGGAATGGACAGTAATTGCGAAAGTGGAAATCACACATGATGTGATACAGTGCAATTATGACAAGTGATTATGCCCTGGTCATTTTTATGGCTACTTTCACTTGTATAACCTATTAGAAATTACAGTGGTGCTGACCATTTGATTTCAACATTTCATACATTCACATGTCTGGATATACAGTATACTGTTCATATATGCAACATGACATCAGACAAGATTTGTTTTGCCAAAAAAATCCCCACACTTATGAATAATGTGTGAGTTCTAAAAATGTGCTGCGTGTATGGTGTCGGTCTGTATGATTTAATGATCTGTAAAATGCAAAAATAAAACATACATGAATGAAGAACATGAAGGTCATATTAGTCCATTGAAATAAATTATTCATACTTGTATTGTTCATGTCACTGGCTGTACAGAACCACACCACGTTTTTATTATGATTGAGCATATGAAAGCCCAAAGAAAAGCTACCTTCATTGCTATCTATTATTAAAGCAACAGTTCACCCAAAATGACAATGCTGTCATTATTTATCCACCATCGTGTCATTCTAAACATCTCTGCTTTTCTTCCATGAAACACAAAATGAGATTTTAGACTGACATGCTGCTCCTCTTCATGGTGTGAATATCTCTAATACAAAGTCAATATGACTCGTGCACAGCATTTTAAGTCTTTTAAAGCTAATTTATGCTTAATTTATTAAAGCTTTTCTTTTGCGTTCCCTGGAGGACAGACATTCAAATGGGTTTGGAATGACACGAGGGTGAGTAAACTATTAATTTTCGAGAACTATCTCTTTAATTGTATTGAGTATTAGATGGTTAGATATATGTTAGTCATATATAATCCCAGGGTCAGTTTAATTATGATTTGGAAACTGAATGAAATAGGACAGAGTCACATAATATGCTCTTCATGACTAGGCCAGTCAACATTAATCAACGGATTTCAGTGTCACGATAGGTGCATATCTAATTAAAAAGCTAAAATAAACTCTCATTAGTAAACAGGAGGCTCTGCTTTGTCTTTGCTTGTGAAAACACACCTGGTGGCTCAGATAATCAGCCTCCTCGTTCCCTTGCTTGTTGGAATTGAATTCTTTGACATTTTAATTCATCTTGAGTGTAATTCTACTGGGCTTATCAGTGTGATCATTTCTCCATTGTCCTAAAGCAGGGCTCCGGTAGCCACTGCTTCATGCTACAACCTTGTGCTATTTTCATCAGATAAAACTTGCATATCTGAGATATTATGATTATATAAAGTGATGGAATGTGAGTGGTATAGTTTGCATATGAACTAAACCCTGTATATGATTTAGCAAACACCATCTGTTAATACATTAGCACATGAAGCTCTGTTATTATTACTATTCATAACAAGGAACTGCAAAAATAATGAAATGCAGTTTAATAATTTTAATAATAATAAGTCAATGTGATTTCACTAAAATAATATTTTATGAAAAAGTGCCATTGAGGTTTCAAGGATCTACAGTAAACTGATCCTTTCTGAAAATATAAAAAATTAAAAATGTAAAATAACATTTTAATTTAAGCATTTAGCCACACTCAAATATTTGCCACACTCTCAGCTGTAATTTCTGTGGCACTAGCGTCAAGAGAATTGCAAATATATGTTTGGAATGAAACCATAAAATACTTAATAAATACCATTAATATACAATAAAAAAAGTACAACCTCATCACGTTGCATGTTCAATTTTATGTAAAAATGGTAGTTAAAAATTGCAAGCGTAGCTACTTCACTTTGTAGTTCATGTACACATGAAATGGAAAGCCAAGTAATGTGCATTGCATTGTGGGGTATAGTGTGCAGTCTGCATTGTTCTCTGTTAGAGGTGATGCATAAAGAAACAGTTTGCATATATATTGTAGCTCACTGCAGCAATAATTAAGAGAAGTATTTATCCACTTTCTGCTTGCTGTAGTGACCCTTGCACATTGCTTGCATTCTTTATCAAAGATTAAGTGGATTAGATACAGTATGTTTCAGATGTTTTCATGAAGCAACAGAAGCACATTTAATTTAATACTATATGTACTGCCTAATACAGTGTATGCACAAAAATAAAGTGCAACATAATAATATTTATCTTAATTTCTAGCAGTTTTATTTTGATAAATGTGACATATAAAATTAAAGGGATAGTTCACAAAAAATAAAAAAAATTGTGTTATTAATTACGCTTATGTCGTTCTAAACCTGTAAGACCTTCGTTCATCTTCGGAACACAAATTCAGATATTTTTGATGAAATCCGAGAGCTTTCTGACCTGCTTTGATCATGGTAGTACCCAAGCTGTCTATGGAGGGACAGAAAGCTCTCAGATTTCATCAAAAATATCTGACTTTGTGTTCAGAAGATGAACGAAGGTCTTACAAGTTTGGAACGACATAAGCGTAATTAATAACACAATTTTTTTTGAGACTGCATCTAAGTAAGACTGCATCTTAGTAAGACTGAATATCTCACCTTTGAAGGCCACCACGATTTGGAGGATCCTTGAAAGGCCGCCTTCATTTTGTTTCCTTTATTCTGCTTATTTTAAAAAGTGCATCAAGTGTATTCTTCACATTCTTCCAATCACTCACAATCCTTCGCACACATTCCAATTTATGAAAGAAAAAAGACAGAAAATAAGTTGCACTGATCTTGCCCAAATTCATTATGAAATGCAAGGCAAGAAATGTTTTTCCTTTTTTGTTTTTTGGATATGAAGGCTTTTGTTTTCTTTTGTTTTGTGGAAAGGTCAATCACACAATGTTAAACTGAATATGACATGCAATTCTCATTCACTAGAGTGCAACAATAGACAGTCAGTTTTAATAAAGGTTTTTAAAAAAGTATTTTTCCTAAATTAATTTTTAAACAGTATTTATGCGTCATGAGTAAAGTGACGGAAACCTTTATGACAGCCATGCAGATTTACCTGACAGTCTCATTCTAGCCTTTTATGCTGAGGAGGAATCTAGATTACACTCACAAAAAAAAGGTACAAAACTGTCACTGGGGAGTACCCATATAAAAAGGTGTCCACTTGAAGTACCAATACTGTATGTTCTTTTAAAGTAACTAATATGTACCATTTAGGTACAACCATCTCAGTGACAATTTTGTACCTTTTTTTAGGTACAGAGAGCTTAGTACTACAAAGAACAGTCTTCTGTTTGAGAAGCACCAATCTTTACTACTGTTGTCTGGTCAGGAGGCAACAAAGAGAACAAAAAGAGCAATATGAAAATCACTGTACAGTATGAGCATAACGTTTTCACATTAAGAAAACACTTCACCTTTATAATCAATGTGACTTTTTGATTGCCAATTTTTTTAAATTGACTTTCAATAGGTTTGTTTTAACAATTTTTCCAGCAGCCAAAACAAATACATAGATTTTCCGGCATCCAAGAATTCCTCCATAAACCCATATGTCAAAAACAGTACATTTTGCTTCCCATTCAAACCATTTTAACCATATTGCAAAGACATGTGTCATCAGGGAAATTATTTTTCAGTATATACCATTGTTCAGAGTTAGCATGATTTGCATGAGCCTACTGCACTATGCAACAGTTTCCGAATACTTGTCACAAAACGAAGTGCTTAACAAAGATGAAAGGACTGACTTCAGAGAGAGAGAAAGTATTCCCCAAACTCTGGGTCTGAAAATGCCTCAATACCTGACAAAAACAGTAAGGGAAGAGAAATGGTTGGCTTCATAACGCATGCTTCTGTATTAGCAATTGACTTTATTGAGACACGGCCACCAGCACATGGCTGAAACAGAGAAGAAACTTGCTTTATCCAAAATAGGTTGTTTTGCTGCTGTTGCGGCAGTTCTGTTAAGAATACGAAGCAGCTTTGATTAGAACACCAATAGACTGACAACTACTTGTTTATTTGTGCTTAAAAAAAACTTCATTTTATAAAAACTTTTATCGTACACTATCAAAATGTGAGTCTTGTGCCAGCCATTTCTTTACTCCGGGCTAAAATTACTCATCTTTTGCCCTCATGTCATTTCAAAGCTGCATGATTTTCTGCTGGAAAACAAAAGGAAGATTTTTTTTTCTTTTTTTTCTGTATGTCCAATCTGTGATGTTTTGGTGGTGCAAGGATAAATGTTTTATGATAATGTTTTCTTATGAGATTTTCTGGAGAAAAATGCTAAGTTTATTCAGTAGGTCCATTTTACCACCATCTGTTCTGTTTATGTTTTTCCTGAACAAAAGAGGGCATGTTATGAATGGAGGATGTTATATTAAAAAGGTAAACAATACAGTACATTACATCAAGGCCATAAACAAATCTTTTTTTTTTTTTGAACGGGGGTCTTTTCATTTGAAGAACTTAAATAATTCAAGATTTAAAGGGATTTAGAAGAAAAAAGAAAGGGAAATACAACCATTAAAATTGTAGAATTTAAAGTAATGAATCTGAACTATGTGTAAGTAATATTTTATGTTAAAATTTGTATGCATTCACACATTTGCCAATGTAATATCCATATGTTTCTTGTCTCATTACTTCTTCACTAATTAACTACTTGCATAACATAAGTTATAGCCTATATGTAAAATAGCAAAAAAAAAAAAAATAGACATCACTGGATGTTGTTTAGCAGCGCAAAGGGTTGTGGGTTCGATTCCCAGGAAACACACATACTGGTAAAAAAAAATGTATAGCCTGAATGCACTGTAAGTCACTTTGGATAAAAGCGTCTGCTAAATGTAAATATCAAATGTTTATATTTACATCTTACTTAACACACTTGACTTGTTAAAGCTTAAGTATCATTGGTCTTAAGTGAACAGTGAAGTCTGGCTTCACTTGATTGGACTGGTCATCTCAATCATGTTGACACTTGGCGCTGTGAAACCCCCGAGGCAGACCAGCACAATTTGGCCATTTCTAAATATTGGGTGGATTCGTCCACCACAATGTCTGGTGATTACGGGATTGCATTATTTGCTCTATAAAATGAAAATGTTGCACTACTGAGCTCGCATTAGAGGTGATTAGAATTAGGCAAAGGCCAAACGCTCATGGAGACGGCTGGGAATGCTAACTCAGCAAGACAGGGAGAGTGATTTTTGGAAACTGCCCATTTAATTGGAGACATTTTACAATTTACCACAAGCTAAACAGGGAGGATGAGACCAATTTACTCATGAAAAGGGTCTTACTGTTGCATTCACAAAGAAAGTCAAAGGCCACTGACAGTGACAGTCTGACCTTTTCAGCATCAACAGCTCCGCTAATTAAATTCCCAAACCTTCATTTTTCGCTTTTTCTCCATTGTCTGGAAGGCAGCTTGACTGTTGAAACATGCTGCTTCTAGTTTGCTCACATATTCTAGACTCTGGGTGAATGGAAACATATGCAAAATATGTACATATCTGAAAAGGAATTGTATTACTATGCATCATGTAAACCAGGCAAGCAAACTACATTTAGCTCCTGTCCTTGTAACCATCTGATTGAAAAATAGGTCGCTTAACTATGGAAAAACTAATGTATGTATATCTAGAGGCCACAAAGCTGGCATCCTCTTCAAATAATAATTTATTTCAAAGGCAAATTTATCTTCACTGAAGTAAACTGTACTTTGGAAACAAACTGTAACTTTTAGAACTCTTTAAATCCAGAAAGCTTTTGATCTTGAAGAGAGAGAGAGAGAGAGAGAGAGAGAGAGAAACAATTTATTGAAACAGTAAGCTGCTAAAGTGATGTTCACGTTAACTATTATGGCTGTTTTTGCTCCTAAAAACACACCAAGGAAAAGGTTCAATAATAAAATTATGTCATATGATTTATGTAAACTGTTCCTGAGTTTATAATGAAATACCTAAATAAATATGTTTTGCATTATTCTGTATCCTTAGAGTTCCATTTGCACTGCTGTTTTGCTCTGTTTCATTACAAACACAAGCATGTTTCACTACTAGTAAGACATCATGGAGGCACATATTAATGTAAACTTGAGAAAAGCCATGGAAGGGTGACTGTAAAAGCACATTTGGCCTCGCACTTAGCTAATGCTGATATTTTACCTATATTCTGTGAAGGTTATGACTGTGTTTTTGCTACAGTTCTGAGTGATGCCAAAATGTGTTTACCATGTTTCCCTATGGTAAGCTGTTATTAATGATCTTTATTTAGATCTGTCGGGAAACTACGTAGGCTATTTCAATTGCAAATTGGATATTTGTATGTATTTCATATAACAATAACGGGTGTGTGCTAGGCTACTAATTATATGTACATTTATATCGTAGTTCACGGTTTTTTATTTTTATTTATTTATTTATTTATTCATTTATTTATTCATTTATTTATTTATTTATTTATTTATTTTTGCAAAGCACACATCAGCCTCCTGAATATTTAATACTGCAAAAGAGAGAGAGAGAGAGAGAGAGAGAGAGAGAGAGAGATGCATAATAGAAAGCGATTACACTAACTAAATTTACCTGTACCAAGCAGTCGCTCCGTCTAGTAGCTCATTTAGCTGCGCACGTGCGTCAGTATGAGCACGAGCGCTCGTGTGCACCTGTGAAAGACATTCATCTGTCTCGTGAGGAGAAACATCACATTCCAGCGTGAGCCTTCCAGAGGAATGCCTTCATCTCAACACATCACATCACACCGTAAGTCATTACTTCATTTTAATGTTATGCTGGTGTTTAAACCAGAGGTTTCTGGAAGTTCCTATGATATTAACGACGGTTTAGTGGCGCCTTTAAAGTTGTATCAAGTTTGCGCTGTTGCCTGGTAATATATTGTTTAAATAAACTTGATTATTGAGACACAGTAAGTTTTTTTGTTTTTGTTTTTGTTTTAACTCAAACGAATGTCTGCTTTTCAATTAAAACGATAACAGTGCACATCATTTATCTTGCAGTGTGTTTTCTGTTTCCAGTCTCCTGCCCTGTCTCGTGTGAACAGAGTTTTATGAGACACATGATTTTATCAGCTCAAATCTGTGATTACCTCATTCTTAATCCGAATCACTGGAGTTTTATGATTAAAACATGTACTGTACTGCACGCATAACTAGCCAAGATGCGTGTTTAATGATCGGTTTAATGGTCATTGGGAATGAATGTTGTCGTATAGCTGCATTAGGTGACTGATGTGTGCTTTACACATGCACAGAGTATTCCTATAGAAATCCACTCTGAACTGATTTACGACAGATGCATTAATTGATCACACAAATACTGCTACCAACCTACAGTGTGTGCATGGCAACATTAAACAGTGATAAGAGAAAAGAAGTGAAGTGGTGCACAGAAAAAAAGACTGATTGGTCCTATTTTAAAGTAACCAAAATATGCAACAGATAATACTGCAGTATATATATATATATATATATATATATATATATATATATATAACTAATATAACTAATCTTTCCCTCCACTCCTTTGCTGCATATATAATTTAAATAATTTTGGACTGCTGGGAGACAATATAGACTGTTGTGAATATTAAATATTGAGGTCCATATTTGGTGTTTTTCTGACCATGTGAGCATGTCCTTTGCTATTTATAATCATGTCTAAATTCCACACTACTGTATATGTCTCATTAGCATACTGGCCAGGTATGGGCAAATTTTGTTTCTGTTCATTAGCATATTGGCTGATGAAGTTGTTCTTGGTCATTTTTCATGCAAATGATTGAAGAAGGGCTTTTTCAGGATCCAGAAGAAAAGCCTCCATCTTAACATACAATACTGTATGAGAACACAGTGTGAGTCAGTATTTCATTTTTATATACTTACTGGAGATTTCTGGATATTGCTAGTTTTTGCTAGATGTAATTGGTGAATACTGTTTTCTTTTATTATACTGTTTTCGCCGGGGCGGCAGTGGCTCAGTGGTTCATGTAGGTTGTCTACAAACCGGAAGGTTGGTGGTTGGTGGTTCAATCCCCGGCTCCAAGTGTCGAGGTGTCCTTGAGCAAGACACCTAACCCCAGCTGCTCCCGACGAGCTGGATGGTTCCTTGAATGGCTGACAGCGCAGTCGGTGTGTGAATGAGTGTGTGAATGAATGGGTGAATGTGAGGCAACTTGTAAAGCGCTTTGGATGGCCGTGTGTCTGTTGAAAGTGCTATATAAATGCAGTCCATTTACCATTTTTATTAGCATACTGGCTGCTCGCTTGATACTTTACCAATTGATCTTTGCATTTTTTTCCTTCTTACATGACATGCAACTGATGGATGAAAGTCTACCTCATACCCTCTATATCTCACCACTGTTTTAGAGAAAAGAAAGAATTCTGGACTTCATCCAGAGACAGTGAGGCACAATAACATGCAAGAGTCATTTGTCAACAATAACGGATACTGTGTTATGCACTGGCAACTCTCTGTTCGGGAGCATTTGTCAGCATAGGTTTAGAGTGTGAGGAGCTTATGGACTTTGTCTTGTCATTTCACACCAGTCTGAGTTTCTGTATTGAGAACAAAGCCTTGGATGCAGTCATATGTTTAGTCTAGAGAAGTGTGTGTGGAACGGTCTTGGTGTTTTTTGTTTTTTCTTCTCACAGTGAACAGTTTTGAAATTATCCATGTGAATATTGCAGTTCTTAAAGATCGTGTGCAGAGAAGCGTAAGGGGTCTAGATCTAGGAATTACACTATATTTCCACAGTATTATAAAGTAAAATAGCCATTTTATTCTTAAATAGATTTATTATTAATTCTTAGTGTAAAGAATATTAATAATTAACATAAATGAATGAATGAATTAATACTCCCAAGATCGCTTTTCTAGTATAAAGAATTTAATGTAATGCTATACACACACACACACACACACACACACACACACACATGTTTGTTTCCATGATAATATCTTTTTACTGTGTTTGTAAAGACATGAATATTCACATTGTTAACATTTTCAAAGTTTATAATGGTTTAGTTCAAAGATTCCATTTTCACACAGCTCAGATGTTATGTGGTTTCACAGCTGTAGGTGTAGGTATAAGCGAGGCTAAAACCAATGAAATTCCTCCCCAGAGACGTCTTGGAAACTGTGCTTTTATGTGAGCACCAGGACAAATTGTGGATCATGTTCTCGGATACAATACCAGAGGTATCCAGAAATGGCCATTCTGACAAGACGGTAATATAGCCACGTCCATTGTTTCAGTTCACGGCATGTTTGCATAAGAGATGTAATTTGCAAGACTGCTTTGCATCACTTTGATCCAAATAAATGGGCCTGTTTAATATCTTATTGTCCCAACACCTTCTCCATGGCTGGCATCATAACTGACAAAAGGAAGCATATTTTCCCATGAAGCACCTTCTGAGAAACACAGCGGATGTAACAGAAATAGCATACAATCTCCAGGCATCTCTTTGAGTAATAGTAATTGCATTGTTAAGTGCCTCAGCTCAAGTTTGACATTGTTCTAACAAAGACACAGGGACTTCTTTCAAGAGGAGACCATTTAATGGTTATTCCTTTGACACAAAGAATGGCAGGTCAGCTATTTTTCTTCCATCTCAGACGGGGCATATAAGAGCATTGCCATCAATTTAATCAAAATGCAGCTGAAGATGTGCAGCTGTCGTTAAAGGGACAGTTTGACAAAATGACATAACGGTCATTATTTACGCAATCTCATGTCATTACAAACACATATGGTTTTCTTTCTTCTGTGGAGCACAAAAGGAGAAATGTTGAAGAATGTACTCGCCACCCATTTCCACATTATGGATTAGGAAGGGTAAATGCTGAAATATACAATGTTTGGACATTCTGACAACATCTCAAATGTAAGCTGTTTTACATATTCATAGCTATAGAAACTATAATATTTTTTAATCATTTATATCAAATGTATTTACATGTGCAATTTATACCTAACTACTTTTCAAAATTACTTTTCAGCATTATTGAAAAGATTCATTTGGAAAGTTCAAATCAAAGAGTTCTGAAGATTGTTTTAAAGATTTGATCTAAAAGATTAATTTCAAGGAATCTAAAAGCCATTAGAATTGTAGAGAAATTATTTGGTTCAACAGCTCCAAAGGACAAAAAGAAGGATTCTGAATATGTGGTTTACAACACAATTTTAAAGTCAAAACTGCCTTGTTCCATGGCAAACAAAATAAATATTGTATAAGTAATGGGTAAACAATTGCACAAATGCTATTCATTCATGATTTTGAAGTGTAGTCTTGTTTAAAATTATGTATGTGTCCATAAATGAAATACAAATGGATTTTAGATACTGTAAATGCATTTTACATTTTACTATCTATACAAAGGTAAACAAATGTATGTGTGGTAAAACCAAATTTACATACTACTAAAATGCTCATGAGATCTTGTTGGATTTCCACATACATCCAAAAATGGTGCCTTGACATACATAAAATAAATAAATAAATAAACATTTGACATAATCAGGGTTATGGCCAGTCATCATTGACAACAGTATGGTTGCAGTGCAACAAGTTTGAACAAGCAAAGGTGTGAATGAGCGCTGCATTTTGGCTTGTTCTTCACACAAATCTATCACATGACTTCAGAAGTCTTGAGTCATATGGAAAATTGCTTCATGATACTTTGCTGGTGGTGTGCACGGGATTCTCATTCACTTTCATTATATGGAAAAGAGTAGTGAATGCATTATTCAGAATTCCTCTTTTTATGTTCCACAGAAAAAGAGATTTTGAAATGACACGAGGCTGATTAAATGAAGACAGAATTATCATTTTAATGAAGGTCATGCTACTGTATCTCCCCAAACTCCAAAGTCATTCAGCAAAGAAAGCATATATTGTGAAGAAGCACTTTGTTCCCCTCAAAGGAAATTCTAAAGCAACCTTACAAGGCTCATGGTACCTCGTACTGTATGTGTGCTGCCTCATACAGTGTTTGTCCTTCAAATGCCTGGATCTTTGTGCTTGTAGAACTCATAATTCCCATTTCATTCAAAATGATGACACGTCCAGTTATCATCATGATTTTTGCCATTCTCTTGTCATAGCAAGATATGCAGAATGTAATTGAAAGCAGAAATGAAGCATGCATCCCTGCTTTCAAGTCTTCTCTATCAGTTTCTTAGTTCATCATTTTCTCAAACGCCCCTTTTTTCACACTTTATGTAAGTGTTATTATTCTCTTTCTGTCAGATTTGATACTGCCCTGGCTCTGATGACATCACTCGTTATATTACGCCAAGTGGCACCGTTATCTTTTTTCATTAGTACCTGCTGTGAAGAGGAAGTGTGTATTAAGCACTCTCATCAGACATGTCATTTTCAGACCCAGTGCTGAGAGGCACCTCACTCAAAATGCAATTAGAGCTCTTTCTGGATTACAGAGACATCAACAGGTGGTGCATCGTGTTATCGTGAACTTCATTCATAGCTTAGCATCTTAGAAATGTGCAAGTTTATACAGTTGATATCAAGTATTGATGGATGTTGCATAAAGGTACCATATTACTGAATCACTTAGAATAAATTTGCCTGTGGCTATTTCCAGCTGTTATCTGAGGTGCCTGTCATTCAAGCAACACTGATCATGTAAATGTAATATACTGCTTATTTTAATATACAGATATGATAAGCATGTTTTTTTTCAGTTTTAGTCTATAGTCTTTGCCAGAGTTTTACAATTAAGTGACAGTTGGCTACAGTTTGCTACAAAGGCAGCTGAAAATGGTGCTGTTTTATATTATTGGTAGTATATGGGGATATTATTTCAGCGTATTTAGTAGAATATTATCAGTGGGGAAAAAATTATCAGCATTTTTTGCATTTATCAACATTTTTACTGGATGTGTGAAGCTCTCCTCAGGTTTACACAGGTGAAGCTCACCACATTAAATATGGACATAATATTTGACTACCTGGAGTTGTCATGATATCTTTTTATACTTTCATCATTATATCTACTGATGTATAACTGAAAACTCAACAAACTTTTTGTGAAATGTTTTGTTTATGCTGTCTTAATCTAAAGTATTTTAATACATTGTATTCTAAAGTAATGACAGTGTTATTTTAGTATTATTTATATGCTATTACAGCATTTATTAATATTTGGAATTAGCTTTAAGCTTTTATATAAGCTTTTAGCTTATATTTTGAGTTTAAGTTAATTTAAGTTTTAGTTTTTTTTGTTATCATGCTTTTGTCATATATATATATATATATATATATATATATATATATATATATATATATATATATATTTTTTTTTTTTTTTTATCAAGTTCACCTCAATCAATATATTTCCAGTATGTCTTCTGAATAATCATGTCAAGACCATTGAACATTAACCTGTTAAATGTCATGGGCCCACCTGTGAGGCCCACTTGCCATTACATATTTTAACAGTAATATCTTAGTCTGAACCTAAAGTAATTCTTAGTCTGAACCTAAAGTAATCTTGACAAACTCTATATCATTGGGAAGCTTAAAGACTGTAGTTTTGATATTTGGTGAGTGATTTTTGAAATATTTTACAGAGCAACTGTAATTTATTAATATACAGGGAGAGTACTCATCAGAGTCAGAGAGTGTGTTCTGACCTTTACTTTTGAAATAGTGATGTATAGATGAAATCATGAAAAATCTGTAAAAATATTTATTCACTTTCATGGAGAGTGTTCAAAAGATAACATCCATTGTATTTTTTTGAGAAAAAAGGTCTAAAAGAGTTTGGAATATATAGGAAAAAAACTGATTATCCTTTTTTTGATGCATTGTGAACTATAACGCAAGAGTCCAGAGTTCTCGTAGCAAGTCTTTCATGTGTTTTTTGAGGTTGAATTGAAATCAAATATACTAACCCTTACTTCTTCTGATTGTGATGTCTAAATAATGAGAAAAGTATGGAAAAACATGTTTCTGGCCACTCAAACCATTAAATGAAGGCGCCCTTAACTGGTTACTAATGGGGTTTGATGGTAATCTAGTGGAAAAGCATGAGACTACGGCCAAAAATCTCACTGAAAGATCATTTTTTGAGATATCAACCTCAAATTTGGAACATAACTTGTTCAGAATTTTGGTTTTAATTTTCTAGCCGTTTTAAAGGAAATCATGGTTCGTCAAATATATATTTTATATAAAATATAAATATTTAAATTATTATATTTTATATTTTCATAAACTTAAACTTCCATAACTTTTTTGTTATATAATCTTTACAACTTTTTTTTTTATTAAAAAATCAAATAAAAAGTCCCATTTGATGTTTCTAAGAACTTTGCTTTTAACATTAAAAGTGTTGAATGTTTGTGTGAAGTCTGATAATTGAATTAGAAATCTATGCTGTAGAAACTGGTGGAGGAAAATTATATTCGATTTAACAAGACAATAAATGGTTCCAGCATATCACAGAATGCTTATTCAGTGAATGAGATATGCATTTCATCTATCAGATAGGTTGAACAAAATGCTACTGGCATCTGTCATTTTGTGTATGAAATGCATTAAAGTGTATCTGCACTTTGTGCAGGGTCACACAGTTCAATTAGTCCATGAAATTACATCATCAGTTACACTTGGCACCCCATAAAAGACACACTAATAGAGTTTTGTGTTTGTGTGGGTGAATCTGTTGCTGTTTATGCATGTTCATCAGTCACGGATCATGGAAAAAACACATTGTGATGAACATCATGTTTATTTACTGTACTGCTATGGTGGTTACCAGAGTATTTTTTTTAAAGCAAAACTTTGTACAAATTGTACCTTAAAATCCCATGCAAGAACACATGAAAAATTGTTAGTGTATTTTTTTAAGTGAATATCTGGTGAGTGGTGACCACAGCTAATATATATATTTACTTTATTTTAAACAGGAGTTTTTACAGTGTATCTGCTGATTTCAGGAATAAAAGTCACAGAAAATGTAACAGACAGTTTCAGGAAGCTCCACCGTATAAACATTGCAACATACTTCAATGAAGTTCTTATGCCTTTTTGTATTATTTCTGGCAATGTCAGTGTACTCAAGAGATCTCTACACGAGAGCGAGCAGAGCATGTGGGGTGAGACGATGAACAGCAGAAGGCAAAGAACGTTTTTTTCTGTTGAAAAGAACAACTGAAAGAAGCACAAAAGCAGAGATTTATATTCTCATGTATATATGAGGTAAAAATGAAAGAAGACTCGGGTGGAATTACTTATATTCTCACAATGTTTACAAATATTGATTTTGATAGCCTTCAGACATTCTACTAACTATAAGTAATTTTGCAACTACATGTCAACTCATTCTCATTAGAGTATCAGTTTTAGGTTAGTGTTAGAGTTAGCAGCAGTGTTGGGGAGTTACATGAACTGAATTCTGTAATTTAATTACAAAGTAAGGTTACACTATTTTAAGGTGTCCTTGTTAGAGTGTAATCACACATTTACATACTGTGTAATATTAATTAACTACATGTACTCATGGCCGTAGCCAGGCTTTGAAAATTAGTGAGGTCTAGGGGGTTTCTATAATAATCCCCTTATTATAGAATTGTGCTATAATAACCCCTATAAATACAACTTACACTTGAAAAGAGACAGAAATGTGGATGTTTTTGGAGGGATGCTCATTTTTAAGTCATACCCTATTTATTGCATCAACGTTTGTTAATACTTTACTATATTTATGGGGGGGGGTAATTTTATCAGTTGTTTATTATTCATGCCAACTTTTTTCTCCCTTTCCAAATCACATCAGAAAAGCATTTATAAGCATTTTATTATTTTGAAAATGAAGTAAATAATCAAAAAGTTGAAAAAAAAAGTATTGGGTAGGGTAAGGGTAGGTTGTAGGGAGGACTTTATTGTCCCAATAAGGTGGCATCCATTTAATAATTTGAATTAAAATTAAAATTTACGTTTTATCATGTACTACAATACTGAGGTAATATTTGCAGTAAGTAGTCTAAATAGTGGAATAACATCTATAGCTATTTGTCTTTTTTGATTACTGCCAGACTAATGCCGGCGATGCAATGTTGCCAGATATCGCTATTAAAATAAACAAAAACCCATAAATAAGTAAAATAAACCGAAATTATTTCAGATATTTTGGAAATTAGATAAGATTAAGTTATCGCTGACCTTAAACCGCAACTTCCTACTTTATTAACTTTCTAAAGTGTCAAATTAAGTGGAAAAATGTGTCAAAAACGCTTACATTAGCTGGATCTGGCAACACAGGCTGCGTCTCACTCTCGCTCACAACTCTCTGAAGACTTGTTCACTTCGGAAGCGTCTCGCAGCGATTATTTTCATACCATGGACGCTAAACACTCTGAATTATACTCTGAATCAGAAAACAAATGTTATTTTTTGAACATGAAAAATTTACAGAGGTCCGGACATCACAGATGACAAAGGGTTAGGGTCATTTAAGATTTTGCAGTCTTTTAAGAAAAAATATGAATGACACATTTAGCATTCAGAGCCATTTTGTCAAATAAAATGCTGTTTAGTATAAGCATGTCTCTCCTTCTTATAGCACCTGCCACTAAAATAGCTAGAGACAGATATCCATTAACATTTCCATTCATCTCAATGGCAGTTGCTTGGCTGGCACACGCACCACCCAGGAGTATGTGAAATGAAATAATCTGCATCGTAAATATCATGTGACTAATTACTCTGGAGCTGCAGGAAAACTGCATCTGATTGAATCAGATTTATGATGTGTCAAAATGTTTGATTTGGAAATACAGCATGTGAGCTATGAAGAGTAAAACTTTAAAACTCAGTCTCAGACTCAATCTGAAAAGTTTTCTCATCAGTGAAGAGCGTTGTCTGATCAATATAAGCAATTTAACAATGTGGCACTGTGTCATTGAGTTAAATAACTCCATTAGCTGCAGAATCAACACAATCCATTTGCTGAGAGCCTGATTTCTGGTGCTTTATATATACATTCATCAGTTTGTTTTAAGTATGTATTATTTATTCATATTATGTTATTCATATCATATATTCACTCTTTTCATCTGAATTTTCAGCAGCCATTACCACTTTTTTTCAAATATTTCTGAAAATTATAATCTAATGTCAGACAAGGAACTAATTCTTCTCATACAGAGACTGTCACGCTGTCTGGTCTCTGTTTCCCTGAGTCTCCACTAGTGGTCTCACTTCTCCATAGGCACCTCACCGTAGGCACTACAATTCCCACATAGCCTTGTCCCTACATCACAGTAATTGCACTCCTGTTAATTGCACTCAGGTGTCTTCACTTGTTTGTTAGTCATTATCCTCCCTATATTAACCAGTCTTTTTCTGTTTGTCTGCATGGAGTCCTTTCTTTCCGTCACCCAGTTTCCTCGCCTTCCGAGTTCCTCGTCTTCCGAGTTCCTGTTCCCGTTCCTGTTCCTTCCCTGTTTGTTTATTTGTTGGATGGATTTATGGTTTTGACCCCTGCTTGTTGATTTCTGATTTGGATTACCCATTAAAACCCACACTGCGATTGGATCTCTTGTCACCTGCGTTTCACTGGGTCTCTGATCGTAACAGAGACAAATTCCATGGTTTTATCTGTTCTTCAGATAAACTGACTTTACATCAAAACCAACCTGACTAATACAGGAACATCATCGTGCTGGCAGAGAAAGAGCTTGTAGAGTGTTTAAAATCAATTTTTGTTGTATAGCTTTGGCCTTTTCATCAGAAAGCCTGTCCCTGTGAGTCACTATGACAACCGTATTCTCACAGCCAGCACTAATACACAGACGAAATGTGCTTCAGTACAACCATTTCTATTACTCTCTACACTCTATTACTTTTAAGCTCATTTCATAGATATACAAAGTACATGTGCATGTGTGTGTATTATAATATATTGCATATTCTATTAATCAAATAATCGTGAAAAAATAGCAGCTTACAAACTAAAATATTAAGCTTTTAACTATTAACTGTTTTAAACAATTATAACAAATGTTTCTTGAGCAGCAAATCCGCATATTAGATTGATTTCTAAAGAATCATGTGACACTGAAGATTGGAGTAATGATGCTGAAAATTCAGCTTTGCTTCACAAGGATAAATTACATTTAAAAATATATTAAAGTGCAAAACTAAAATAATATTTCACAATATTACTGGATTTTCTGTATTAAATAAATTATGATAAGTAGCCTTTGCAAGAATAAGAGACGTCTTTCCAAAACATTAAACAATCCTAATTATTAAAAAAATTTGATTAATCGTTTATACTTTTATGTAGTCTGTGTGCTATACTGACGGTAGCAGATTGTGAAAAAGATGTCAAACATTACACGTGTTCAAGGGACAGCAATAAACGCCTGATATCTGATGTAATGAATATAAGCAAGTTGGTCAAATTAATTGCTGTAGTGAAGAGAAAGCATATGGAGAGCTCTTTTGTCTGGTCTATGTGGCTTTCTCTAGCCCAGTTTCCTTTTAAAAGAGAGTGAAAATTATATTCCTCTTTAATTAATGGTCTCAGTGGAACTCACAACATCTATTCCCTCCCATGCTCTGCAAGCACTGTCTGACAAACTTCCCTTTGACTTTAACACTCTTTTTGATCTTCTTCCCTTGCAGATGATTTGTGGCAAATGATGGCATGGACCACCTTGGTCAGGATCTTTGAGCACAATGCTGTGATGACGTGCAGCTCGCTTAATGCACATAGACACAAGCTGTCTGATGAATAAGCAGCACTTCTGCAGGTATGAAAAGCCCTGCATGATATTTCAATAGAGTAAATCAGGTGAACTCGGAAGTGTTCCCTAGTTAAACAAACTGAACACAAGAAATACAATTATTTAATGACCATGAAGGCCATTAGATTGTTTCTTTTAATGTGATTTGCAAAGCCTTATCACAGTTTTCTGTTGAATCCTATTTGGACAAAAATAGTATACAAAAGTATGATGACTTGGTGGTTCAATAAGTGAGTCAGATATTTGTTGAATTATTCAAACTGATAACTGGTGAATCATTAAAATTTGTTGTAAAACATGAAATGTTGTGGTTGCATGCTGAGAAAACAGTATAAAAGAAAGTGTGTGATCTTTGTTCTATTTCAAGCTTTCTGCTTATGATTACATTTTTTTTTTTTAATCGTAAAATAAGATATATGTGAAACAGACTTCAGTCTTGCTACATCAAGACTTGCTCCATTTAGGTCTTAATAACCACACTGTAAAAATACAAATGTTTCAAAGAAAAAATAAAACAAGAATTAAACGGTTCACCCAAAAATATCAATAATTACCCTCACATCGTTCCACACCTTGATCTTTGGAAAACACAGATTAAGTGCTCAAATGTTTAACAAAGCACAACTGAGCTACATTGTATCATACACACAGCTGTTGCAACACATCAGCAGATTTTTTTATTTCCTTCCCATTGATTCTGTCTGTCCTATTCTGTCCTAGGCATGGCATCAAACGGCACATATGCAGGCAAGCCCGTGGACGTGATTATCCTCTCCCTCACACTTTCATTTCTTGCTGTGCTGACGACGGCCATAAACTGCTTGGTCATTACAGCCATCATCGTCACACGCAAGCTGCACCATCCCGCAAACTATCTCATCTGCTCACTGGCCGTGACCGACCTTTTGGTGGCCATATTAGTCATGCCCTTCAGCATTGTCTACATTGTGATGAACACGTGGGTCATGGGTGAAGTCATGTGCAACATCTGGTTAATCGTGGACATAACCTGCTGCACGTGCTCTATTCTGCACCTCGCAGCCATCGCTGTGGACCGATACCGCGCCATTACAGATGCCGTGGAGTATTCGAGAAAGAGGACATCGTTACGGGCCGCCATTATGATCAGCGTGGTGTGGCTCCTCTCGATAGTGGTTTCTCTGCCGCCAATGCTGTTGAGACGCCAGGAAGAAAACACATGCATCATTAAGCATGACAACATCGGCTCCGCGCTTTACTCCACATTCGGGGCATTTTATATCCCGCTAATACTCATTCTCATTCTCTACTACAAGATTTACCGAGCAGCCAGGACTCTTTACAACAGGAGAGCCAGCTGCCTCAACAAGCCGGAGATGAACGGACACATGCTTCCCAAGTGCAGCGATATGGAGCCGACGTCCCCGGACACCCTAAGCCCTCCAGAGAAATCAGTGTCTGAACCCTCCACCGAAGGCGACAGGGCACGCATCACTGTGAAAAGCCCAAAGTCTCGGTCTCGCAGAGAGCGATCTTGTAGAGAGCAGTCTGTCAGGAGACATCGCATCTCCAGCACTCGTGAAAGGAAGGCCGCCACCACTCTGGGACTCATTCTGGGGGCTTTTGTCATCTGCTGGCTGCCGTTCTTCATCCATGAGGTGATTGTTACCATCTGTGAATCCTGCAGTCTCTCACCTGAGATGACCAACTTTCTGACTTGGCTGGGCTATCTGAACTCTCTCATCAACCCACTGATTTACACCATCTTTAATGAGGATTTTAAAAGGGCTTTTCAGAAGTTGATCAAGTGCAAGAATTATCTCTAACGCCAATGAAGGGATTGTTTCACGTGAACTGAAATGATTACACTCAAAAAATACAATGTTCAAAGAACTTAAAAGAGGGATTATTCTGCACAATTACATTTAGTCTCTGTTGCTGTTGAAACAATTAGATAATTAATTCTCACCAACAAAAAGTTAGTCTTGTACATAGTCATTTTGCAACAAATCAGATGACATTATTTGTCTGAAGAATTTACTCTGCTTTAAAACAATATGTGACCTGCTGTTGCTGGCAAAATTAGTCACAATGAGCAAGTAAAAAAAAAAAAAAGTTATTTTTACATTCTTAAAACACACCTATTATGCCCTTTTTTTATGAGATATTAGTAATATTGGTCTTGGGTGTCCCCAGAATGTGTCTGTGAAGTTTCCGCTCAAAATAACCCACAGATAATTTATTATAACATCTGGAAAATGTCATTTTTGCGTTGTGTCTACAAAAGAGCTGTTTTGGTGTGTATCATTTTAAATGCAAATGAGCTGCATATTCCCACTCCGTCTTCAGAGGAGGGTGTAGTGCAGGGGTCACCAAAGTTGTTCCTGGAGGGTCAATGTCCTGCAGAGTCTAGCTCCAATCCTAATCAAACACACCTGAATCAGCCAATCAAGGTCTTACTAGGTATACTTGAACCTTCAAGGCAGGTGTGCTGAGGCAAGTTGGAGCTAAACTCTGCAGGACACTGGCCCTCCAGGACCGAGTCTGGTGACCCCTGGCATAGTGTATACATCTCTGCTTTGCATACCAACAGAAATAATCAGCTGGTAGAAGCACCAAGACTGAGAGCAAGACAACCGTTGTTCAGCAGTACATATGAGCAGAGCCTAAGCAAAGTGAGGTCATATTGTAATATTAAATTAAAACAGCAGGCCTAGCTAGACTGATTTGTTTTAATGGGAATTAAACATTAAGGAGTGGGTGCATTTTTATCATTGTACTGTAGGGTGGTTGTGATCAAACACTGCCAACACATTTATGTCCAAACAGTGGAATTTACATAATAGGTGCCCTTTAACTCTTTCCCCGCCAATGACGAGTTTTTACGGCTTTTCGTGTTTTCACTGTGATAACCTTGGGGACGCTACTACACATCTTCTGAATGAGTACAAAACCTCCCAAACAAAAACAGACGTGAACAGGATGGAATAACTAGCGGTCTCTTATGTAGATACATATGAAAAATAATGCGATCATCAGCAATAGACAGCATATAAATAAAAAATGCATAATGTTACAGAGTAAAATGTTGATCCAGGAAGTGGTATATGTCTGTGCAAGCTTTGGAGGTATAGATGGAAACGATTTACTGGATTTATGCTTTGATAATCATACTGAAGATTAGCCAGATGTAGTTTTTGACAGAAATGCAATTTTCTCAAAATTAAGATTTTTTTATGAAACCTACCTATATTCAAGTTTTGAATAAAAAAAAAAATGCTTTAAGCTAGAATAAAAGTTTTTTTTTTTTTTTTTTTTTTTTTTTTTTTTTTTAGTAGAGGCTCTGATCTTTATTTTGGTGTATTGCATATTCAAATATTCATACAGCAAAATATACTGGAGTCAGATTTGAGTGAAAATCATGAAAATCACTGGCGGTTCCTGGCAACTTAAAAAAAAATTGCAGCAGGGAAAAAGTTAAAGACTATCAAAATGATGTATGTCTTGTTGGAATGACCGAGCTACACCTTTTTGAAGTCAATGGAGTCAGTTAAGTCAGTTTCGTGAAAAAATTACCATATTTTCCGGGCTATAAGTCGCACTTTTTTTTCATAGTTTGGCTGGTCCTGCGACTTATAGTCAGGTGCGACTTATTTATCAAAATTAATTTGACATGAACCAAGAGAAATTAACAAAGAGAAAACATTACCGTCTCCAGCCACCAGAGGGTGCTCTATGCTGCTCAGTGCTCCTGTGGTCTACACTGAAGACATAGAGCGCCCTCTCGCGGCTGGAGACGGTAATGTTTTCTCTTGGTTCTAAATAAATGCGACTTATAGTCCAGTGCGACTTGTATATGTTTTTTCCTCATCATGACGTAATTTTGGACTGGTGCGACTTATAGTCCGAAAAATACGGTACGTTAATTTTTTTTTTTTTTTGGAAGGTTCCAAAGCAAAATCACCTAGCAACATTGCATTATTTTCCTCCAGTTCTTTTCTTAATTATTACTATATTTATTAATAATTACAGTTTAGTTATTTTTTTATTTTATCTTAAGAACTTTTTTAACTTTAACTTAAGAACAGATGCAACAAATATAAGAAAGAAACAAGTGTATTGTGTATTACTTTTTTAATTTTACATCTAAACAAAAACATTCAAGTTAGAAAAACAAATAATAAAATGTAAAAATCACTTTAATCATTGCAAATAAACTGATTATTTAAGCTACAAAAGCAGTTCAGTCAAGAGCAGTGAGTGTTTCCCTCTTCTATAGTTAATATCAATATGACAGACGACTTACATTAAGACTTGTTGTAATGTACGAATCTAATATAATGTTACACATCAGATGTTTTTCCCCAGCAGTTCCCCAAACACTGACTTAAGACATTACAGATTATGTTTGCGTGAAAACTTAAATACTGTAATTCTGTGGATACTGTATGTGTTTACAGAAGTGAGACGAGGGCTTGATGAACTAATTTTTGTGAAAACCCTTGTGCATCCCAACTAATTTTACCAGCTCGGGTCACGTATTAGTTTTCATCTTATCGAACATTGAATATTGATCTATATCAGTAAATGGTAAAGGCCTGTTCACACCAAGGGTTCTGCGACACAACTGTAACGATAACAACACAAAGGACTGATGATGTTGGAATCACTTTCAGGAGTTTATTTTAAATGCTTTCCCAGCTGATAAACGATAAAAACATTGACAGCCAATGAGAATCTATGTTCCTTTAAAATGCTTGAACCACACAAACTGCAGCATGCGCTTATAATAAACAGAACGTTATAGTGCTGGTGTGAAAGATAATCTAATTATCATTATAGTAATCGTTCTTGGTGTGAACAGGCCTTTACACTTTATTTTAAGGTATCATTGGTACAGTGTATGAATGTGCTTGATATAGTAAATGTATAATTTATAGTGAGTTTAACAGCATCAACTTACTAGGGTTATTGTTAGGAAAAGGGATTTGTGAAGGGTGAGTTTCATGTAATTATAAATAATTTACTGTTATTATTACAATAAGTAAATGTAAGGTGTAACAAGGACAGTGTAGATAAAGTGTAACCCAGTAATTATTAATATTTGATTGATAGTATTTTTTCCTTGCATACAGTACATACTGATTACATTTTGATTACCTATTGATATATACAATTTCAAGTGTAATATGAAATACCTGAAACAAACTGCATAACTTCAATTATTCTGTGAGGCAGAAAAGTTACTGTCACTTTTCACAAATGTCTTATATTTAGACAGAAATCTGTAAATGCAACTAGATTAGTAAGAGCTGAACTATATTTTTATGGGGTGCAAAGCTATTGATTTAAAAACAACCCTAACGTTTGTATGTGAAAATCATGCTATTTTTCATAAGAGGAAGAAATTCAGGGTAACACTTTACAAAAATTAATGTAAAGTGTTACCAAATTCAGTTTAGATCCCATTTCATAAATATTCAGTCATGTAAAGGGCAAAATTATCAATTGTAATATACTGTATTAAATTGGGAATATAGCACTTGCATACAATTAAAATTATACTTCCAGTCAAACTCTTGGACACACCGGACTAAACTCATATTTCTCATGATCTTAATAAAACCTTCCCATTATTTAATAATTTTGAATAGGAAGTGTCCAGATGTTTCACTGGAACTGTACATTACACAAACTTGCTTAATAGATACTTCTAGCTTTTGGGCATCTGAGGTCAGTTTGCTAGTCAAATATGTTGTGCATTTGTTTATTTCCTTGTTACTCTGTTATAAGACTTTTGTGTGTTTCTCCAAGTTACAGTGAGACCAAAGATGTGAACAGAGGATTAATTAATATAAAATCTTACAGAAACGTATGATCTGATAAGGGCCCATGATGTACTAAACATTTGAACTGATTATCAAAATGTATGTGTTGTTCGTGTTAATAAATGTTTTGCATAATATGCATTATGTTGATTGTACTGATTATTATATGATAGGAGACCAGATCCTAAATTACAAGCACAAGTTTCTGAATATGAAAACTGACTTAAAACTTCAAACAAATGAAAGCAAGTTTTTTTGTCGAATGTTATAGCATGGAATGATTTTATACATATTTTCTACTCCTTTTTCTTGTATTTAGGCTAATTAAAACTGATGCTATATCATATGGTCATGAAATCTTTCTTTTTAAGAGTTGCTCATCTCATTCTGTAATAATTCCATTAAACATAACACAAATAATGCAATGTACTCTTATACAGATCATATACTGAAATATACATATTCAGACTTTACATCGATGTTTGTAACTCACACTAAATGACTCCAGTTCACTTCATAGAGCTGCAAATCACAATCATTTTTAGAGAATTTTGTTTTGACAGTTCATTTCAACTGGCAGGTTCATTAAACTGATTCAGTGTTTTTAGTCATCGCTCAAAAGTATTCCCATCAAAGTCTCCACATCACATTTGACACCCTCATTTACATCCTAATTGTGTTTGTGCTTGTTAAACATCAGCTGATTTTGTTGGTGTATTAATATGTATTTAAAGTGTATTAATGTGTATTTAAACTGTTTCATTATACTTGTATTTCGATCTGTTATTAACTACATAAATATGAAGCAGCACTGAGAATCATCGCTTTCAAATAGTACTTCAGTTCATCATTAAAATTGCCATCGCCATTGAACGACATACTGAGTTTATCTCAAGCTACTCCAGTGTTGATTTGCTTTTGTGTTTGGAACCAGTGTCTCCTTATAAACCTCAGTTTTCAGCAGGGCATGTCTTGCAACCTTTCTTTGTATTTTGCACCATCCATTTCCTTCGTTTTTTAACAAGATGTCCAGTTCCTGCTGATGAAAAGCAGACCCTCAGCAAGAGGCTGCCACCACCATACTTCACAATGAACTATGTGCTTTCTGAGGTGTAGGAAGTGTCAGATTTGCACATACGACTTTGAATTTGGGATTAACAAGCTCTATCTCTGTCACATCACACTGCACTATCTTCCCCACACTGCAGCTAGGTCACTATTAATGTTTGTTCCACATGGTTCTGTCGGAGTAATGGCTTTTTTGTGCCGCCCTGCCCCATAGGCCAGTGTTATTCAAAGCTCTTAATGTGGTCAGGCTGTTTTGATGTTGTGTTCACTTCCTGATAACTCCTCATAATAATACTGCCCACTGGGACATGCAGACATTTGGAAATTGTTCTATAGGCCACCTTAAAATAATTATTTTATTAAATGTTTGATTAGGAATGCTCTTCATTTTTTTATGTTTCCCTACCTGAATAATGAGCCCTTATCTGTGTGGTTTTTTTTTACACAGAAACATGGTAGTTATTTTAATTATTCACAGGAGAGGCAAGTGTAAGGCAGCTGTGTCCTCGTTAGGGCCATTTATTTTTTATATGTGAGTGCGTGGAGCTGCTGTAACACAAGGGTTGAATATTTCAGCACTTCAGGTGGTTTTTTTTAAATAAATAAGTTCTCCAATAAAACAACACATTACAATAATTTGTGTTACAGCGCTTAGAAATAATATCAGATCGAGCTACAGGTTTCGTAATTGTATACCTTTATAGTGTTGAAGAATGAATAATTTACTGTGCAGTGTGCACAGTCAACCTGATCTCACAAAAAAAAAGTCACTGATAGGAGACTTTTTTATATGAATTTGTACAATGTCTTATGCAATCTTATACAAACATGTTTTTTCTTTTAATTTTTTATTAAGCTTGTAGTTTGAAGTTCCACCCCTGAACATAAACATCACTGGGGTTTAAAGGAAAAATTCACCCCAAAATGAGAATTTGCTTAGTTTTTTTTTTTTTTTGTCAATTTGACACATTTCTTAAAAACTCAGGTCACTGTTCTCAAAACAGTTTACACAGTGAGCTTAACACTTTGTAATTGTCCTAAACAGATGGTAAGTTTTCATTAATTGAATGCAAATTACAAATCATGTAGATAATTTTCTCAAAGCAATGTACACAAAACTGCTTCATTAAAACTGCATTTTGATCTGTTACTATCAACATAAAATATGGAGCATCTGAGCATCATTGTGTAATGCCACGCCAGTAGAAGGAGCCCTCGCCCGAGTTCTGGACTGGTACCACTCCCTCTGCTGCTTCTGTGATCACTTTATGTTTGGCAACCATTTAAGCATGGTCAGGCCAAACAGGTCTTTGCGAAGTATTGCCAGTATCACTGCCTTACCAAGCATTTCCATTGTCTTAGTGTGATTGCTACATGCATAAATTATTGCCTGTTTCTCCGGATTTTGCCTTTTGGATTTCCCTCATGCTTGTTTGCTGGTTGGACTGATTACTATTATTTTGACTTCTTGGCCTGTGACCAGGACTCTGATTTCTGCCCCACATTTTGGATTGTTGAACTGTTTGCTCATTAAACTTCTGCAAATGGATTCTAACACAGCCTCGGCCTCGCCCTCATTTCATTATAATTAGCTTCCACTGAATCCAGCGGAAGTTTCCCAGCTTCAAGCAGGTTTTGCTTATCAAAGCGAAATGCTAAAGGGTTACCAAGAACAGCTCAACAAGCTTCAGTTTGCAAACGAGCATCTGACCCAATACATTTGATCGCTTCCTTCTCCTACACCACAGACGGTAAGACTTGCTATGCCTGAAAGATTTGATGATTCAGCTGAGCAATGAAAAAGCTTTATTCGTCAAGTGGATTTCTATTTATTTTTTTGCTCAACAGGAAGAAAACAGTTCTACTCAGATTTAGCTGCAGCAGTCTGGGAGACAGACCCATTGTTGAATACCTCCTATTATTACTTTGTCAAACAGTTACGAGAGGTGTTTGAGTATCCTGCTGGGGGTAAGAATATATCTACACAATTGCTTCATATGTCTCAAGGCAATCTTACTGCTGAAGATTATGCTATCGAGTTTTGAACACTTGATGCTCAAAGTGGCTGGAATGACATCTCTTTAAAGGCTCTGTTACGACAAAGCTTGAACATCGATCTACAGACTGAGCTGGCTTGCAAGGGTGAGAACTGTTCATTTACTGAATATATAACTCTTGATATTAAGATCAATAACCTCCCCCAAGGAATGCTCCCAAAATAAAAATTTTCCAACCATCACAGGCCAGTGTTTCTACCACACACCAGCTGTGCCATGTTCCTCTACCCATGTCAATGACAGGAGCCCATGCAACTGGATTTCTCAAGACTTACTGAAGAGGAGAGAACTTGACGACGTAAACCAAATCTGTGCTACTACTGCGGTGAAAAAGTGATAACAATACACCCATAGGAGATGGCATCAGCCAGCAAACACAAACGCTTCAACTCCATATTGGACTATTCCATCAAGAGGCCATTTCCTTCTACATCATTGACTCTCCCAGATATGAAATTGTACTTAGCTTCCCCTGGTTATCTGTTCACAACCCAATCTTTTCCTGGCATCATGGTGAGCTTACCCACTGGTCTAAATTCTGCCTAACCCACTGCATACAATCTGCTATAATCAAGCCCTGTTTGACAACAAGGATAGAAAGCCCAAACACTACTCAAACTACTAAGATTCCCTCCTGTTATGAGGAGTTCAGTGAAGTTTTTAGTAAAATCAAGGCCACACAGTTACTACTGTACCTCATCGTACAGTGGGTAGAACTCATCAGAGATGAGTTGTTCCAGTGAGGCCAGGAACTATACAAAGCTCGACCTCAGAAGAGCATACAACCTAATCAGGATTCGTGAAGGTGATGAATGGAAGATTGCCTTCCTCACCACTAGGGGGCACTATGAGTACCTTGTCATCCTGTATGGACTTGCTAATGCTCTAGCAGTCTTCCAGTCTTTTATCAATTAAATGTTTTAGAGATATGCTGAATGTAGTGGCATACACTGATGACATCTTAATTTCCTCCAAGTCTGAATCTGAACACATTCAACATGTCAAGACAGTACTCTCCCGCCTGCTGAATAACCAGCTACTGTATATGTCAAGGCAGAGAAATGTGAGTTTCATGTTAAGCAAACGTCCTTCCCTGAGTACAACATCAGTCATCAAGGTGTCAAGATGGATGACTCCAAGTCAGAGCAGTCACAGACTGGCCTCAACCCACTACAGTAAAAGAACATCAGAGATTTCTCAGCTTTACAAACTTCTACAGACGCTTCATTCATAACTATAGTTTGATTGCATACCCCCTAACATAACTGCTAAAAGGCAAACCATCAAAACCCAAATGGCCTGAAGAAGCAATCCAAGCTTTCAACAAACTCAAGAACAGTTTTACCACAGCCCCTATTCTCAAGCATCCTGATCCTAACCTTCCCTTCATGTTAAAAGTTGATGCATCTGATTGCGGGATTGGAGCCATTCTTTTCCAGCATCATGGTCAACCAGGTAAACTCAACCCTTGCGCATTTTTCTAAAAAAAAATAAATAAATAAATAAAACTGACTTCAGCTGAGCGCAACTATGATATAGGCAACAAAAAACTTTTATCCATGAAGGCAACCATAGAAGAGTGGAGGCATTGGCTTGAGGGAGCAGTCAATCCATTCCAAGTCATCACAGACCATAAAAACCTGGAATACATCAAGAGTTCCAAATGCCTGAGTCCACATCAAGCCCGTTGGTCTTTATTCTTCACTTGTGTCCAGTTTAATGTCACCTACAGACATGGTAGCAAGAACAGTAAGGCTGATGCTCTATCCAGACGTCACAATCCTTCAACAGACAATGTCACACTTGAATCTATTCTTCCACCATCTGTTATCATTGCTCCAGTAGCATGGGACATTATGGAAGAGATCCAACGAGCCCATCAGCAAGAACCACCACCAACAAACAGTTCCCCAAACAAACATTTTGTGCCTCAAGGTTTACGTCATCCAATTGGTTCACACCTCTCTGAGCTCAGGACATCCTGGAATTTCTCACAGAACTCCTTCTGGTGGCCATCGATGACCTGAGATGTGGTAACCTTTGTCCAGATCTGCCATACTTGTGCTCAAGGAACTACCCTCTGGTCTCCTCTGAGCATTACCGATTCCTCAGCATCCTTGGTCTCACTTGTCCATAGACTTTGTCACAGACCTGCCACTCTCCAATGGTTTCACCACCATACTAGTAATTATTGATCGTTTCTCTAAAGCCTGTCATTTGATCCCTCTCAGGGTTCTCCCCACAGCCATGGAAACAGCTCAAGCTCTATTCCACCATGTTTTCAGAGTTTATAGTTTGCCTGAGGATATTGTTTCTGACAGAAGAACCCAATTTACCTTTCAGGTTTAGAGAGCCTTCTGTAAGCAATAAGACATCAGTGTAAGTCTCTTTTTGTCTCACACAGTCTCACACAGTGTTTGGACAACACTGCAACCGTTGCATACATCAACTGGAAATTTGCCTGCCATCTCCTCCTTTGGAGTCAGAAGCATCTGAGATCACTTTGTGCCATTTGCATTCCGGGTCTGTTCAACTGTGCGGCCGACAAGTTTTGACACAAGTTGCGCTCCCGGAAGAATGGAGACTCCATCCTCAGACAGTACTCCTGATTTACAGATGTTTCAGAGGTGCTCATAGGTAGACCCTGTCACTGCAAGCTGTTTTACTCCATGACTGAGGGAACACTCAGCATGGACTCTGTGCACTGGCCCACAGCTGGCCTCGGGGCCTGTGCAAGTATGGGTTTCCCCCAGTGAGCCTTCTTGCACAGACACTGTGCAAAGTCAGGGAGGATGAGGAGAAATTCCTGCTCATTGTTCCCTACTGGCCCAACTAGACCTGGTTCCCAGAACTGGGACAAGAAGGGTGAGTCCTCCTCGTCCTCAAGCTATACACTCTTAGGACCTGAGTCTGGTGATCAGAGCACTCCAAAAGGGCCCATTTGAGCCTAGCTGAAGTTTCTTTCAATAAAGACTGCTCCTGGTTGCATTGGCCTCCATCCGAATTTTGCCTAGATTTAGGGCCGAGTGACTCTCAGGTAACTCTGAGACCTCAAGGATTCAAAGGATTCAAAGTGTTTATTGTCATATACCCATTGAGGAAAACAAGTTTCCCTGAGCATTTAAATTCTTACTTTGCTTTCCACAAAAATCAGAATAGATTTTTTTTTACATGTGCACACTGCTCAAATAGTGAAAGTGGAAAGTGACATATATATTGAGTTTCTCAATGTTTGGACATAATAACCACTCTCCTACATGGTTTCTTTATTTGTTTTTAACATCAGAATTAATATTTACTCATTTATGGATAAATATTCATATAAACCGCTGTGCTCTGCTGCTCATATTTATCAGGCAAAGAAAATAAAAAGCCCCTCCTCGCACCCAAAACGGGTTGCCTGTGGATGAGTATCAAAAACAAGTTTGCCCTGCTCCACTTCACAGTTGCCGAGAGAAAGGAGAGTTTTATAATGACGGGACACACATTTATACAACTCTTTATTCAAAAGGAAGAGTTGCTCATGCTCCTAGAACACTGTCTTAGACTTGATGGTTGCTCTGTCAATTCTTTGTCATCAGTTAGGAACCTAGGTGTGCTATTTGATCGCAATCTTTCCTTAGAAAGCCACGTTTCTAGCATTTGTAAAACTGCATTTTTCCATCTCAAAAATAAATCTAAATTACGGCCTATGCTCTCAATGTCAAATGCAGAAATGTTAATCCATCCATTTATGACCTCAAGGTTAGATTATTGTAATGCTTTATTGGGTGGTTGTTCTGCACGCTTAGTAAACAAACTACAGCTAGTCTAAAATGCAGCAGCAAGAGTTCTTACTAGAACCAGGAAGTATGACCATATTAGCCCAGTCCTGTCAACACTGCTCTGGCTCCCTATCAAACATTGTATAGATTTTAAAATATTGCTTATTACTTATAAAGCCCTGAATGGTTTAGCACCTCAGTATTTGAATGAGCTCCTTTTACATTATAATCATCTACGTCCGCTACGTTCTCAAAACTAGAATAGCAAAATCAACTGCGGGCAGCAGATCCTTTTCCTATTTGGCGCCTAAACTCTGGAATAACCTACCTAACATTGTTCGGGAGACAGACACACTCTTGCAGTTTAAATCTAGATTAAAGACCCATCTCTTTAACCTGGCTTACACATAACATACTAATATGCTTTTAATATCCAAATCCGTTAAAGGATTTTTAGGCTGCATTAATTAGGTAAACCGGAACCGGGAACCCTTCACATAACACCCTATGTACTTGCTACATCATCAGAAGAATGGCATCTACGCTAATATTAGTCTGTTTCTCTCTTATTCCGAGGTCACAGTAGCCACCAGATCCAGTCTGTATCCAGATCAGAGGGTCACTGCAGTCACCCGGATCCAGTACGTATCCAGACCAGATGGTGGATCAGCACCTAGAAAGGACCTCTACTGCCCTGAAAGACAGCGGAGACCAGGACAACTAGAGCCCCAGATACAGATCCCCTGTAAAGACCTTGTCTCAGAGGACCAGGACCAGGAGAAGACCACAGGAAACAGATGATTCTTCTGCACAATCTGACTTTGCTGCAACCTGGAATTGAACTACTGGTTTCGTCCCCCCAACTGAGCCTGGTTTCTCCCAAGGTTTTTTTCTCCATTCTGTCACCGATGGAGTTTCAGTTCCTTGCCGCTGTCGCCTCTGGCTTGCTTAGTTGGGGTCACTTCATCTACAGCGATATCGTTGACTTGATTGCAAATAAATGCACAGACACTATTTAACTGAACAGAGATGACATCACTGAATTCAATGATGAACTGCCTTTAACTATCATTTTGCATTATTGACACACTGTTTTCCTAATGAATGTTGTTCAGTTGCTTTGACACAATGTATTTTGTCTAAAGCGCTATATAAATAAAGGTGACTTGACTTAAGACAAGTTTGTGTTTAGGTAGCAGCATTAACATTAATTTTACATTGGAAAAAGTGTCAAATGAACAGAGAAAAACTATTCTCACCCTAAGGTCATCCCAGATGTAGATTAGTTTGTTTCTTCGTCAGAACAGATTTCAAGAAATGTAGAATTACATCACTTACTCACCAGTGGATCCTCTGCAGTGAATGGGTGTCATCAGAATGAGAGTATAAACAGCTGATAAAACATAATGACAGTAATTCACAAGTTAACCACGTGAATCCAGTCCATCCAGTAACGTCTTGTGAAGAAAAAAGCTGTTGTATTTAAAAAGGAACAAATGGTATTGAATGAATTAATATGAATAAGCCAAAAAATAACATAGTTATGAATTACCATGAGATTGTGCTCGCACAGAACACATTCAACACACATTACTCAGAATTTATTCAGTAGTTCTCAGAAAATGGAGACCTTGGTGCTTTGTTAACAAAAGACAAAATTGCTTGACAAGCAGCTGATTCTCTATGTCACCTCAGCATTTATTCAAAACCTATTTTTGAACGTGTTCAAATTGTTGAAAATCAGCTAACTTTAGCAACCTAAACAACAGGTTTTCATTAAGCCCGTGTTCTTAAATGCAAAGTCTAATAATATAAGACCACCTTTGTTTTTCACCAAACAAAATTATCTGATTGATTTCTATTGTTAGGCATTTGAATGAATGACATTTTGAATGTTTTTTTAAGACAAAACTCTAATGCCTGCCATATAAATTTGTTTACATCAACATTATTGTAAAAATACTTTCCAAAAAAACTTTTACCACACATTACTTGTAACATCTGAATGATCTGATCTCTGTATCTAATCTGATGTGGCTCTTCAAAGGCTTCATTTATCTACAATATCTTTGTTTTATGTTGTTGAGACTTCTGCTCATTTGACAACAACTGGTATTTAAATCTTCTGGTTTTATTTAGCATGTCTGTGCGTGCAATATGGCAAAGCGAGCTCATCAACTGCGGTTAATATGTTGTGTCATTCGACGCGTATCGTGAGAAACAACAGTGCTGTGGTTGGTGGCCTGAAGAATTAGCCAATGTCACAGACATGAGCTCAAATAATGTTCAAAATTAAGACTGCAAGACGGTGTAACAGTGCCATTTTCATTTTAGACATAATGTACTAAATATGCATGACAGCGATGACTATACAGAATTTAATATATTGTGCCGTTCAAATCCAGGCCATGATGAGAATCGAAGAATTTAAACATGTTATTGAATTTTAGAAATTAGGAAAAAACTTGAAACAGAGAAAAGTTACTTAAAAAATGATATACATATACACATACATACAGTCAAGAAAGCAAATGTAACCATATGTCCAGGGTTATTAGTTAACTAAACCTAAATCTACATCATAAAAAAATGAAAATAAATGGTAACTGAAATAATATATATACATAAAATTATTTATATCAAAATAATTTCTTATTTTAATGTACAACGTAATTACTCAAATGTTAACTAAAATTAAAATAGAAACAGAAAATGTTTTACTATTTACAAAAAATTTACTGAATAAAATGAGTATCTTAATGAAAACTAAAATAACATTGCATATGACTCCTTTGTACAGACAGTCAGATGTTTTTGCTTACAGTATTTTCATTAGATCATCTTAAATTGTACCGAAAACATGATCAACTTGAGGAGTTCATGCAGCTGAAGTGAAGCAAAAGAGAGACAAACCAAATACTAAAACATTCTAAAGGTCACGTTAACTGTCAGTTTCACTTTTCACTCAGATTTTTACCATAAAAAAGGTTGCATAATATATACATTTAAAAAAGTACTGTAGTTATATTTCGCAATGATCATTATTAGATACATAACCATTTATAAACATGCAATGTTTTAGTGAAATTGAACATAAAGCAACAGTGCCTCCCCCTGAGTATCACACACACTGCAACAGGTCATTGATTTTCAACCAGTGTTGCTTCAGAACACAGAATGTACATTGGACATCAAGTAGCGACCCAAAATGGTTCTGTACAAACCAAACAAACAAAATGTATTAGTATTACCACGAACTTCGTAGGCAAAACAACATGCAATTTTTTTTTGCATGTAATTTGGTTTCTAAATGACTTAAATTTCAATGGTTTCATGCTTTCAGCAGTCAAAAATTGAATGCATAATGTATGTGTTTGGCACAATTCAACCTGTCCATGTTACATCTGTCTAATTTGGTTGCTACAACCAAGGGACGGATGAATTTGCTGCAAAATACAGGTTCATTTGGAGCCAGCCTTTGACAACAAAAGATATGAAAAGCATTTTCTCTTTCCTTTAAATATGAATTCACTACATTTCTGCAGTAACCATGCATAATAAGATACATTTTTATTATTTACATTAGCTAGAATCTGACACCTGCTTTTCATCTCAACAAAAACAAGAGCACATGAAATGTCATATTTTATTTCTTCACATTTGATCATTGTCGTTTATTTAGGAAAAGACAGTGCAATATTGCTCTAGATCATATAAATAATCCATGCATAAGAATCAGTCCAGTCTTGACATTTAGTTAAGGTTCACTGCATTGCTTTGATATCCTTCCTTACAGCAAAAGAGAAAAGGATGAGGTAACACTGGGACCTTCTCATGGGTGAGCTCTGATTCAGCAGTCTCTCTGCTTGCAGATAAATGTTTCAAATGAACTGATTTCCTGAAGCAATGGGATGTGCGGTCGAGTGAAGGAATATGACTATATCTGTCTCATGCAGAGGTGAAAAGGCACTGGCTGAAACAGGAAGCACTGAACCTCAATTTACTCGTGCATCTCATCCCACAGTGTCAGCCCTTGCAATATTATTCTATAGTAACACATGCATTACTATTAAATGATATGCCTATAGAAAAATCAACATCTATTAAAACAGCATCTATGTTGCTCACAGATTCAAAAAAAAAAAAAAAAAAAAGGTATCTGAGTTCTGGAGGCTTTTCTCTGCCTAACGCAAGACGGACGGGGAATTGATTTTCAGAAAGTTTCAGTCTGGATCTCATTTTCTTTAAAAAATATTATGGGAATTCTTGTTAACCCTTGATCAAATCAGGCACTGTGCTGCATCATATGAAACAGGCCGTGTTTATGAGAAACCAGTTATGAGATTCCATCAGCCCTGACACCCTTTCAATAATTGATTGAATAACATCATGTATTACAAAAAGATTTATATGCTACTGGCTGGTGTCATTCTGATGAACTGATATGTGCGCTCCTCGCTTCCCTGCTGAAGACATCCATCATTCAGACAGACTGAGAGTCAACAGTACAACAGACAGCATGAAAGATGCACAAACTAATCTAATCAAACTTAAAATAGTCCTACGTGTTTCCCTAAAGATCTTTTGAGAAAAACATGTCTAGACATAAAACAGTTAACTCTGAAACAGTGCATGCACAGCAAATTAAGTGAATAATTTTAATCTAATCATCATATAAAGCTATCAAATACCTCTCTTAAGAATCGAAATATAGCTTAAAAGTCATATTGTATACTTTTATGATGCCTTTTTCCCTTTGTGGTAGAGTATAAATTAATTGCCATCCACTTTTTGTTTAATAATAAAAATAAAAAAAGTATAGAGTGATATATTGGGTCATATATATACTGTATATTTTTTGGTGAACTATTCATTGTATAGTTCAAATGTATTTTTATATGCATTTCTATGGATTTAGACATTTATTTTATTTTCACACTAAGATTTATTTTAATTGCTCTTAAAAACAATCCTTGAAGCATCCGTCCAAATTTGTCATATATTGAAATGTTCTTGTTAAAAAAATAAATAAATTATTTATATATATATATATATATATATATATATATATAGCTGTTTATTAGTGTGTATTGTTAAATTGGTGCATATATATAGATGATTATTTTTAATTTAAAAAATTGCATATTACAAGCAATCTGCACGATAGCTCAATCTGTGCAAGTATGTTTCATAACGTTCCATGGGTTCTTTTTTAGTGTTGCTCAAAACTATGTATTAAATAAATAATAATAATAAAGAAATTTGACATACATACATTACAATACACATAATAATAATGCAGATAAATTAAAGACCACTGCATGAGAATAAAACATGTAACTGCATAATAATCAGTGCAAAACACTGCAATACAATTATAGGTATAAAATGCTGTTAGAAATATTAGGCTACAGTATCACATTGCCCTTTGGGAGGTGGAAGAACAAGGTAAAGGGATCCAAATGCATAGTTTCAGGGTACAGTTCTTTTTTGAATCACTCGTCTCACAGAACCCACAATGAGTCAGTGACTGAGAGAATGTGGTTCAGTTCAGTCTGTGCTGTTTATAGACCAGTCATAGGGCAGATAGCTCACTTTGACATTTCCTTCTGACAGCAGAGCCTGTAGAGTCCTCTTCTTCTGGGATGCTCCCATATGGTCAAACACCCAGATCAGCTGCTGAAAAAGAAAACATTAATGACTGAGTATGTTTAAAGACAGAACCAACAACCACTTGCATTTTATGGAAAAGAGCGGCTTGGACATTCTGCTAAATATCTCCTTTTGTGTTACACCGAAAACATACATGTGAGTGAATTATTTATTTCTGGGTGAACTATTGCTTTAAATGCAAACCACAAGTTCATCTTCCATGTGCATGATTCGAGAGTGATGATATATTTTAGTAATACCTTGTCATCAGTGCCTCCAAAATCTGCCTTGTACCACTTAAAGATCAGGCTGAGTTTCACTTCTTGTCACACGCTGTAAATCACGCTGCTGTCGTCATTCTCCAGGAACACTTCTGCTGCAGCACGCAACTGACTATCAATGTCCTGAAGTGACTCATGCAGGAAACACACAATATGCTTTACACTGTCAGAAAGAATGTATACATTTATAGATATTGTAAATGAGAATATTTTGGGTATTAACCTGTGGTGTGGTGTATGTCTTAATTGGAGGGCAGCCCTTTGCACCACAGTTCAGTGCAAAATGAATGAGAGGCTCAACATCAGGAAGTGCCACCTAATGGATGAAGACACACATTACTAACGTTAATAGCATTCACAGATAACTTTTACTCCAGTGTTTCTCAGTCGTTTTTTTTTTTGTCTTAAGTACCTCCAAAATTTCAGTACACTACCATGCAAAAGTTTGGGGTTAGTGAGATTCTTTTATGTTTTTGAAAGCAGTCTCATTTGCTCACAAAGTAGTAATCAGCTTTGCATCACATGCATAAATGAAATTTGAAAATATCCAAAGGTAGAAAATAGTTGTGTAAAATTGTAATAATAATTCACATGATCCTTCAGAAATCATTCGTATATGCTGATTTGGTGCTCAAGAAACATTTATTATTATCAATCTTGAAAACAGTTGTACTGTCATAATTGTTTCATGAGTTTTTGATGAAAAGAAAGTTTAAAACAACAGCATTTACTGTATTTGAAAACAGAAATCTTTTGTAATATTTTTACATGTCTTTACTGTTACTTTTGATCTGTTTAATGTGTCATTCTCTCACACACACACACACACTAAAACATCTTACTGACTCCAAATATTTGAAATGTTTAAACTAATATAATCAACATGAATTGACAGGGTTAGACTTACACTTAACACATATCCTTAAGTAAATTGGTTAAGCCATTAAAAAAAATAAAAATAATAAAAGACCTGATAAAATAAACCTGAAATATTTTTGCCTAGGAATTAAATAAATTCACCTGGAAACTTCTTAAACCTCTGAAAATGTTGTTGCTGCTAAGAATACGTTACCTTTCTGCCATTAATCAAAGACAATACAAATCAGAATTCATAATTGACATAAAAGAAAAACCTGCAGCCGAAGGTCATTCCTGGAAAAGGGCCTCATGAGTTGTGCCACACCTTTTCTATTTCCTCTAAGCACTCCATTTTCAATATCCTGCAGTGTGTACACCTCACCGCTAATGAAGTAGCTCACATAGTTGAAGAACTGGAAAACAGGAGACCAAATGTACAAGCACTGAAAGCATTTCACATTCCCACTTTTTACTGTTGATCAAAACACAAAATCTCCACTTCTCTTACCCGATACCTTTGCCAAATGTTTTTGGGAAACCCAGACGCAGGTTCCCGTGGATGACGAGGGCGTTGTAGATGTTGATAAAGAAAGCCAGTTTCTCTTCACGACTCAGAGACAGCAGCTCCACACGCTGAAGCTGGACAGATAGATAACAGTACCGCTCGAAGCACAGGCTCCGAGACATGGCCTTGTAATCAACTGTCTGGTCAAAAGTGGAGACCCATACTGTCACAATGACACGTACCTTTCTTATTTAAAACATAATGTGGCATAACACTCCTCAGGTCATTCACCCGCCACAAACATCAAATATCAAGTGCATGCAGCATTCGTGTCTGTGGCGAATCCATTGAACATGGTCTTGCATCAGTTTGATGAGATGGTGAAGCGTTGCGTTACCTTGCCATCTTCAGAGAGATGATCAGAGTAGAGTTTCAGCGTCAGATTCCTCAGTGCCTCCGAGAGCTCACAGGCTGAGTCACAAACAATGAGAATAAGAATGACTTAAGGTCATTTTTTATAACTAGATATTCTTTTAAGAAATACCAGCACTTGTAATGCAGCAAAAAAATTATAGTGTTAAAGTTATAGGTATGTTTGTTTCAGCTTTTGGTGTAAATGAAATATGGGATTGGGAGAGGTGTGCCCGAAGCATGAATCCTTATAAGGGAAAACAACTAACGATTCCTAACACCCCGTCTACATCGGATGTGACAAAAAAATACTATAGAACCACTGATCTATAATAGAGATTCATATATAGATCAGTCATTAGAACTCATTATAATCAGTGATGCTGTCTACACTGGATGCGGCGTGACATGACACCACAAATCCCTGACAGTAAACTGCTGCTTATGACGTGCTGACACAAAATTCAAATGATTTTCAACGGTCTCTTTGTCCCGTCCAGTGTAGACAGTCTTTAACTGATGCGGTGCAGACCCACATGACAACTCTTGCGTCCGGTGTAGACACGGTGTAACAGAGAGATGACTGAGGATGATGGGGAATGATTTCCAGATCTTCAGTACCACTGACAAACATATAATCTTGTAAAATGTGAGGTAAGTACTGCCACTATATAGTATAAATAGAGTACGTGTGATAGCGAATCTCGAAAGTGATAGTGAAACAAAAGCGCTTGTGCATTCTTAAAGGGACGGGGGGCATCATGATGTCTATCAGCCATCGGCGATGAATGATGGCATCGTCTATTGACCCAACCCTACAATGGTAGTGTAAAACAACACCGTTTTTACCCAGTCAAAAACAGCTCTGTTTACAGCAAGCTATTTTCTTGCAAGTCACTTTAAATGCAAATGAGCTCTGCTGACCCCGCCTCTCTCTTACGAGCCGCTCTCTGAGAGACGGAAAACTTTAGACGCATTCATTGTGAAACTTGCTAACTAGCACATTATTAGGAAAGGCGATTTGCAAAGATTCATTAAAAAACACTCACTTCTTCTGTAGGTGAGGCTGGATCACAAATGATTCGCACAAACATAAACATATTTAGGTAGATCGGCGGTGCATTCCCTTCAGAAACAAATGCAATCCACTCCGTCTTTAGCGGCTCAGATGTCAGGAGTAAATGATGAATGCTATGTTCATTATTACATCAACAACAGAACTCCTCAATCACTTAGGAGTCATTCTTGTCTACATCTGCTCCGGTAGTGAAACAATGGCGGACTGATGACAGTCACTCAGGGCGGGTCTAAGGTAAAACACTAGTGTCAATCAACAGTCATGGGAGGGGCTTTGGTCTGTGTGATGTCACACAAACAGGCATCTGAGATAGGCTCGATCTAAGAAAGGGGAAATGATTTAATGAGATTAAAGAAAAAAACAACACTGGGTGGATTTTTACCATTATAGGCTGGTTGTGTACACACACTGCCAATACACATTTCAGTTCAAACAACATGTAAAAGTGCATGTTGCATCCGATGAACCCTTTAAGAAGGAAGATCGATTGAAAATCGGTAAGCAAATATTATGAAAGTGTCATTGTCGTTGTCATATTATTTAAATTCCATAATTTCAGTCTTAAAACATTTTATAAAAAAAATAACAAAATTAAAATAAAATCCACTTAAAGTTATTAGGCAGCATAACTGTTTTTGACATTAATGATAGTAAGTTTTTTTTAAAACAAAAATTCAGCCTTGCATCACAGGAATAAATCACAATTAAAAATATATTAGAAAATATAAGAAGAAAGCAGTTATTTTAAATTGGAACAACATTTCACAATATTACATTTATGTATTTTTCATCAAATAAAAGCAGCCTTGGTGAACAAAAAAATACTTTTAAATGTTTTGAAAACATTTAAAAATTCTTATCGACCCCAAACTTTTGAACATTAAATCTGATTCCCCATTGCATTTGCACAGCAGGCATGTTAAAATGTTCAGCATCTTCAAAAAAACATATTCCACATTTAGTAACACATTTTGTGGCAACGTGTGTAGAGTTAAAGAGATGGTTCACTTTCAAATTAAATTTTGATATGTTTTAGCTTACCTCAAGGGCATCCAAGATGTAGGTTTCTTGGTTTCCGCAGTATTTCCCATTTTGATATTTTTAGGTCAAACCGTTCTTGTCTGTGACTCATATAATGGAGGTCTATGGTCACCACCTCAAAGAGCATGCATAGAGGAGTCCAAATTAAACAATTCCCCATCGTAAGTACACATTGATGACCTAAGACACGAAACGAGCGGTTTGTGTAAGAAAACGAACAGTATTTATATAGTTTTTACCTCTTGTACACAACCACGTCCAACTGATCTGAGGGCGCTCGTGCTTCCTGTTATCGTGTGACATTTGCGCGTGCTCTGGCTTAGTCTGCACAAGCGCGGAAAGCCCTGGAAGTTATCTCTCGTCACTCATTGTTTACACTTACTGTCTATGGTTTACACAGAGATTTCGGAAGTGTTACCTTTCACTGTGAAGATCTAAATATATTTAGACATACAGGAAATGGCAATGGAAGACGATTTCAATATATCAACAGACAACGTTGAATTTTTTTCACAACCATATTAATTTGAACCAGAATACACAGATCAAATACTCAGGAACGATGGAGGAAGCATCCGCTGCAGCAGCACGTCTTCAAGCCTCGGAGAGACAGAGATCTCTTCAGTATTTGTGGTGTTTTAGTAGCAAGTGTTGTGAGATGCCAGCAGAAGTGGAGAGCACATGTTGTCACGAATGGAACATAGCAATGCCACAACTATCTACAAGATGACGACGAGGACATTGACAGTATCGCATCACACACCTGCCTGACTGAAGATCCTGAGTTCCCTTCTCGAGGCGGTAACTCAACATTATGTCAGCTAAGATGTATATGGGAACTCCTCCCTTCTCCACTTTTGCTGAAATCTTATGGGCTAACGCTAGCTGGGGACAGCTGGCCAATTGACGCAAAGCATGCAAATACTGACAGGTCAGCGGGCAGTATAAAATGCATGTCCCCCATGTTCCTTCGGGCGACGATTGCTATGTGTGTTTAAATGCTGTGAGTTCCACAATAGAAGCATGTATACAATCAACAAAAGAGCTTTTCTTCCTCTTACACTCAACACTGTGTCACTCGCCCTGTCTCAGAGCAGCGCAGAGCCACAACCCATGATTATAATGGCCTCACGAGGGCACGAGAGTGCCAACACCACAATAACACGGTGTCACTCTCCCTGTTCAGATGCATCATGTCCCCCATGTTACTATGGGTGACGATTGCTATGTCTGTTTAAATGCTGTTTGTGTGAGTTCCACAATAAAAGCATGTATACAATCAACAAAAGAGCTTTTCTTCCTCTTACACTCAACACTGTGTCACTCGCCCTGTCTCAGAGCAGCGCAGAGCCACAACCCATGATTATAATGGCCTCGCGAGGGCGCAAGAGTGCCAACACCACAATAACACGGTGTCACTCTCCCTGTTCAGATGCATCATGTCCCCCATGTTACTATGGGTGACGATTGCTATATGTGTTTAAATGCTGTTTGTGTGAGTAAAAATTCACAATAGAAGCATGTATCCAAATTCTTGCACCCAATACTATGTCACTCGCCCTGTCTCTGAGGAGCGCAGAGCCACAAAACCATGATTATAATGGCCTCTCGAGGGTGCAAGAGTGCCACACCATTAAATAGCCTTTTCACTGAGGGAATTTCAGAGGCTTTTGGGACTGAAGGTGGCGGCTTCTTTAGTGTGCCATCTGGGTCTGCTGCATTTGCGGCCGCTACGTTTTGGCTGTAACTCGAGTTCCGCAGATGGCGTGGTCCTCAGTCCACAAGCTCATTACGGTCATTCACAGTTGCATCAGCACTTTGAGACCGTGGAGCAGCCCAGATATGTTCAGCCCAGGAGTTCTTTTCTCGACGAACGCGTCTACTTCAGGCTGGGGAGCAGTGCGTCTAGGCGTACCTGCCTCAGGCCTGTGGTCGGAGTCACAGAGAAGGTGGCACATAAACCGTTTGGAATTGGAAGCGGTGTCCTTAGCCCTGCAAGCCCTTCGGTCGAAATTGGAGCGGCAACATGTACTGATTCAAACCAACAACACGTCTGTGGTCTCGTACATAAATCGCCAGGGTGGCATGTGCTCCTGAGCTCTATTCAAACAGGCAGCGAGTCTCCTGTTTGTGGGCGGACCGACACTTAATCTCCATAAGAGCATCGCACATCCCTGGTATTCTGAACCGTGGAGTGAACATGCTTTCGAGGAATGGGATTCCTCAAGGAGATGGAGGCTTCACCCAGGATCAGATCAAATGATTTGGGAGGGAGGGCAGAAGTGGATTTGTTTGCCACGAGCGAGAACACGCACTGTAAGACGTTCTTCTCGCTATCTCACTCCCCGCTGATGGGAGATGCTCTGACATGAAATGGCACCCCAGCCCCAAGCTGTGGAACCTTCATGTGTGGCCACTGCGGGGACCCTAATGAGCGGGACGATCTGCACTCACGAGTGCTGAACACACTTACAGAGACGCGCGCACCATCTACCAGCCGCTGCTATGCTGTGAAGTGGGGAGCTTTCACAAAATGGTGCGAGGACATTTATATTGACCCGGGGACCTGTTCCGTGTCGGATGTTTTGGGCTTTCTACAGCACAGTATGGATAGCGGGAGTTTGCCATCCACACTGAAGGTGTATGTAACCGCTATTGCCACTTTGTATTCCCTGGTTGACGGGCAAACGATCGGTAAGCACGCTCTGGTAAACAGTTTTCTCAGGGGAGCAAGGAGATTGTGTCCTTCACGGCCGCCCTCCGTGCCGCTGTGGGATCTAGCTCTAGTTTTGAGGGCTCTATGTCTACTACCGTTCGAGCCCTTAGCTTCGATTGCAGTTAAGGAGCTTCCGTAAAGATTACCTTGCTTCTTGCTCTCGCCTCGGCGAAGCGCCTTGGAGACTTTCATGAGTTTTTGGTGAACAGAAAGATAAGGTTTCTAATGAGAAAGATGAACTATAGCAGCAGGTCTAAACCCATCATTATGCTGCTGTTTCTCCAGAGTGAAGGCTGTGTTGGCTTAAATAAGACGTTACTGTCATCAAACTGGCTTTGTTTAGCCAGTCACAGAGTTCAAATGCTTCCTCACCATCCAACTCTGGGTGATTTCACCCACGTCCTTCCTATCTACAAAGAGCGAGTGGAGCCAGAACAAACTATGAGAGCCAACACCAATGGCAAACATGGGTTAATTCAAAGTATCATTTTTCACAGTAAGTAAACATAAAAATGTCTCTGTGGGCAGGAACTCAACTTTCCTATTCAATAATAGACTAGGGCTGTGTCTGAACACAGGGTTCAGGTTAGAATCTGAGACTATATATTATAAATGTCCATTTTTCCTTTTAACACTTTAAAATAAGCTCGGAAACATTGTAGTTACTATATATTATAAGCATTATTTTAATATTATTTCTATAAAATTATATTATTTTTAATTGGCTTTTAATTTTGTATAATTACTTTTTATGTTGTTATGTGGTTTTGTCTTATATATTAGTATTGTTTTCATATTTCTATATAGTTTTAATACATTTTTTATTTGTTTTAGTAAGCAAAAATGCTATATGAAGGAAGTTAAGCAAGAAAGGCCCGAATATCAAATTTGACCATCTACTAGGATTATGAATGTCATTTTTTTCCCTTTATGCTAAGAAAAAAAAAGACATTGTAGTCACTAGAAAAAGTATTATTTTTGTAATATTTAAATTAAATTTATGCATTTAGCAGACGGTTCAGAGCCGGTACATCCTGACAATCACCTCGCTTCACTTCCCTCCCACACTTCACATTCATCTGAATTACACTAGATGTAGAATACAATACCAAAAGTTTTGCATAATTTAAGAATACAGTTTATGTTAAACTACTTCAATTAATACTTGACTGAGAACAGATGCATTAAACTGAAAGACAAATTAAACTTTAAAATATATTTCAATAGAGAACAGTTCGTTTAAATTGAAATAAAATTTCACATTATTGCCGTTTTTATTGAATTTATGATCAAATAAATGCTGCCTTGGTGAGCATAAGATAATTATTTCAAAAACATAAAAAATATGTAGACCACAAACTAGTAAAAACAACAACAAAAAACAATCTGAAAAATTAGGTTTATAAAGAGCTTAAAAACAAAGGAGCTGGTTTGCACTAAGTAAAGATACTTTAAAGCAAACAGATATAATAATAGAGTTCATCACCTTCTCTGAAATGAAACAGGGCTCTGATATAATAATTAATAAAATATAACTTACAGTTTCCAGTTGTATAAAAGATGGCCACTAGAACAATTACATTTATCAGACGCTTTTATCCAAAGCGACAATCATCCTGTAATGTAATTTTTATCAGTATGTGTGTTCCCTGGGAATTGAACCTATGACCTTTTACACTAGCTAACACAATGCTCTTCCACTGAGCCACAGGAACAGTGCCTAGAGTAGACCTTTAGGGGATCAACTGATTCAGTTATCTTTCATCAATATAAACCTTGTCTGACCACAGATGTTAGTGGAGAAACAGCTGGTGATATGGAAAAATGGCTTACATGATGCAAGCACAAAAAATCCTAGCCCAGTTACTTAGATTAAAGAAAAAAAGGGGCAACACAAACAGCACTCTAGGCCAGCAACAAATAGAGGGAAGTACTGTAGGAAAACATCTGAAAACCTCTTTCAATCTCACCATCAGAATCAAGGCTATTTTCTTCAGGTACAGGTGGAGCGTCCAGCTGCACGGGTTCCTCTCGTACTGACAGGACGAGATGCTCCAGTCGCTCAGGATCCTAAGAACACACACACACACACACACACACACACAATTCCCCAGAAGTACATATCAAGTCAGCACATAGTCAATATAAAAATAATTTGTCTGTTACTGTTTCTTATCTCACCAGGTTCTGGAGGTCCTTGTTGTTTGCCACATAGAGATTATTGAAGAATATCTGTGGTACTGTACTGTCACCTGTGAGCTCCGTCAGTCGTGCTCTTAATTCTCTGTGCTTGTTCACATCCATGTCACACGCAGGCACACCTAATGTGCTCAGAGTAAGTTTGGCCTGTGTGCAGTGTGGACAGCCTGGCACAGAGTACACTGTGACCCGTCCCCTCATGACAGTCCCGTCCTCCATCATCACAGCACACCTGGGAGATCTGAGTAAAAGCATTCAAAAGTTGTCACCTGAATTTCCTGAACACTTCACACTTACCTACAAGCTGTAAAACTAATTAATCATTTAACAAACAGACAAAAAGATCACATTCCACAACTACTGTACATTTTGGTGACTTTTTCTAACCATTAGATGTAAAAATCCTGCATTTAGACATTCAAGATAAGCTAATGGCCTGGATGTCTTAATGTTCTTTATCTTAACAATCAAAGCCATGAAACTTAAATAACATATGACAGAATTTTGGAATTACATATTAAACTGATATTTCATTTTTATTTTGTTTAAAAAAAAAAAACTTTTAATGGCTTTCCCAAACTCCAAAAATCAAGGTATATTTATTAATATTTTTTTCCTTTCATATTTATTTCTATATTTTTAATTATCTTTATATATATATATATATATATATATATATATATTCAGTTATTTTGCTTTGCTCTTTCTAACATTTTTGCTTAGCTTTATTTTATTTGTATTTCAGTTTTAGCTTTTGGTTTTGTACTTAAACTTTAACATATTTTATTTCGATTGCAAAGGCATTTCTTTCATTTTTCTAGTTGTTTCAATTTTATATTTGAAGTTTTTTTAATTACATTTTTGTTTAATTTGTATTTTATGTAATCTTTAGTTTAATGCACAAAAATATCATGCAGTTTAAATGTTTATTTACTATTATTAACAACAACACTGAAAGTTTACTACTGTATTGAGACATTGGTGGATGCGAAACCTGCAAACATTGTTCAAAAGAAACAAAACAACAACAAAAAAGGCTCATTTAGCTGAGGGTGACAAATGTTTTCTGAAGTCCAAGCACCTCCATGTATGCTTATTTGTTGAAAAAACATATGGCATTTTATATAGTTATAAGCCTACTATTTATAGTAAATTGCAAAACTATCTTTCTTTATATAAATGGACCACTCTAAGCATGGTTCCTCCTGTTACTATTAAATAAAGTTATGGTTCCTTCTGTAAAACCATAATAAATGCATTTTATTTTTTCATTTAATTTCACATACTTTTAAAGACTTATAATTTGACGACAGTGGTGGCTAAATAACAACAGTAATTATTCATGGATTTCAGCATTTTAACTCTACACTGTAAAAAATGACTTTGATTTTAACGGTAAAAAACTGTGAAAATGCTACAGTACAAACCTGTTTACTGGTTAACGGTAATTTCCTGTAAACTTTAAACTCATGTTTCTTCACACTTCTTAATTTTTTCTCATCTGTTATGTTTATTAGGTTTGTATGTTACATAAAATGTTGTTAAATTCATGTTTATTGCATATTTCAGTTTAATGAGTCTCACCATGATGGTGTTTAGTGCTTGTGTGAATGACACCGTGCACCTTCTATGTATCTTATTATTTAAAAGCTGCTTGTGATGGGCTTTGTTTCACCTCGTGACTCTCTCATCACCACCTGCTTTTGATGGTTACCAGTGTAATACAAAGGTACAAAACAGATTGCAGTGCTTCAATAAGTTCGTATATTAGTATTATATCAGTTAAATTATGGTATTAAACTGTAAATATAAAGTAATACCGTTAAACCTACAACAGTGTAAATGTATTTTTTACTACAACAGTGTAAATGTATTTTTTACGGTATAAAACCGTTAAACCAACAACGGTTTTACCGTATTTTTTACAGTATAATTCTGGCAACCACAGCTGCCGGTTTTTTACTGTATATTTTACGGAATATTTTTAACAGTGTAAAGCAAACGTTTGTACAAGAATCTAAAAGACTAGAAATATTCATGCAGCGTCACTATAACAGCCAGCAGTTTAATACAGGAGGCAAATCCTGTTTTTCTCCCAGAATTAACCTGATGGCCCATTACAATATTGCTGAAGCTAAAATCACAAACCTAACGTTGCCGATCCAGTATAAGCATGAGCATCAGTCAGTCTATGGTCACAACATGAGGTTTTGCGGACGCGCTGTTCTTCTTCCAGCAGTCTTTGCTCGCGTCGCTGTCAGCGCGGCGCACGACTCTGACTCTGTACACCTCTTACAGGTAAACCGATTTGCTGAGTAGGCTAATTTTCACTAGATGTAAGGAAACGATTGAACATTGTTGTGCAATGTCACTGCGCCTTGTAATGCTATTCATAATTACTCAAAATAACATGAATCGGAAGCTGAGTGATACTCAAATAACTGAGCAGAGCAGCATATAACAGGACAGAGGAGCATCATCCTCACAGCAGTGAAGCCTGCACACAAAAACACCTTCAAGTCACTTGAAAGAGTCATCATATCCTCCAGAGACGAAGACAATTTAGTATTTTTTTCATGCCATTGTTCAGAGAAAAATATATATTTTTTAAATTAACAATTTTGACAAAATTATATTTTATTCATTTGTTATGCTATGTCCTTTGTAGAGGACACCAGGACTCAGTTTTTTTTCTAAAAAAAAAAAAAAAATACAAAAAATAAAAATAAATAAAATAAAAATAACATAACATGACACCAAAAGACATGAAAAGTAATAATAATAATAATAATTCGCCAATCATTTTTTTTATTTCATACAAATCTTTGTATAAGGATGAGTCTCAACTATGTTTTAAAAGATATAACAGAATGATTTTATATACCATTTTGCTTTATGCAATATGTGAGTAAAATTTCTATAAACTGTTCTTCCCATTAAACACAATGTTATCTAAACACTGTATACATTTTTCATATTAATGTGCTGTTGGGACAGCATATTGAAAAAAGAGGTGGAATAATGGGAGTAAAAACTGACCAAATGTTCATAATATTATCTAAAAATTCATAAGAATATGGATATATAATTTTATTTTATAATATATTTAGTAGACAGGTATGAAATTATGGCCTGTTTCCTAATAGGAATTGACAATAATAAAACAACAACAACAATAATAATAATAATAATAATAATAATAATAACAGTACTACTACTGCTGCTACTGGTACTTCTACTACTACTACTACTACTAATAAAAATATTTAGTAGGCCTATTATTATATTAAAATATGCATAATATATATATAATATAATATATTAATTAAAATATATTGTTTGCACTCTGTAATAAATGCTAATAACAAATTATTTATATTATTATTTATATTCAGTAACATTTGGCTTATTAAAGTTTTGTCTATGCTCATGGGCTTACTCGATTTTTTAAAATTATTTACTTTTTTAAATAAATTTATTTTTTTATCATTTTAACCCCAAAATAGAGTCTTTTATTTTGAAATGTTTAACGTCGTCCAGTTGCGTCGGTGCTCACGCTGCATGGTGCTGGCCGTCCTGGCGTCATCGTCGACGCACCCTGCTGGACGAGGAACTTGAGGAAGTGAAAGTCAAGAGAGACGGTCGCTCGAGACGGAGACGGAGACAGAGACGGAGCGTGGATACGGTAAGACCGCAGGGCTGTTTTCTATTAAATCATCTATATATGTGCTTATAGTTTTGACAGATGCGCTCACGGCGTGTTATCGATCACATTTGATTAAAACGTGTTCTTATGACCTTAATACAATGCGAGAGTATCTGCGAGAGACCACACACACAATTATAATAACGTAGCACATTCATTAATAGTCTTATTTGAATGTAATCGAATGCTCATTATGATTGCATTGTTCTAGTTAACCACAGGTTGACCAGTGGCTCTGAAGTTGTGTTGTTTCTCTCAGACACCGGACCTGATTGAACAGCAGCCACGTCGCGTCATTTATGAGCTTTGACAGGACAGTCATTTCCTAAAAGATGAAAGGACTGATAATGTGCTGTAGCAAATGAACACGATACTGTTTAACTAAGAGATGGTTTGTGTGTTCACCTCCCTTTCAGTCCCTCATCCTCTCTGTATGTTTCTTCAGGATATAAAGCCACAGATGCAACTCTTCATAATGGGATCTTGTGCCTTTCTGATCAAATCACAAGCTCCTCGGAAATGGCTCTTGTGACTATATCTACAGCCACCCTGCCTAACATCTTTATGAGATTTACTAAGCAGCTGTAATACACTAGTACACACACACACACACACACACACACACACACACACACACATATATATAAGCATGGCACCAGTCCCACCTGGCATCCGCTTCCTGACATCCTTCAACAGGGACCAGTGGTGAGTTTGTCTCTTTTATCAATCTTTTATCAAACTTTAGCATCCATTCTGTAGATTTCCACCTGTTTACCCCCAAAATAAGAAGATCTTAAGTCGGGGTCTGTTAAGCAGGCATTAATAAAGCTGCTCTGTGCTGGAGAATAGTATAGAATAGATTAGAAACTTAACATATCCTTCCTTTTTGTACTAAACCAACAAGTCGTTCTCTCTTTCGCCCATGGATGCTGAATTAGACGCATGGAAAAATGTATACGCACTTGTCTGTTTAATCAGAGCTTACATTCCATTGCATTCCTCCGTCATTAACACATTGTCAGGATGGATTGTGAAAAATCCGGTTTAGTGAGTTTCTTCAAAAGAACACAATGGCACAACTAGGTGTGTTAAGATTCTTATCAATTCATGAAACCATTACATCACTTATAAAACACATGGGTTGTATTTAGGCGGCTTTTAAATAAGTTGAATCTGTACAAGTAGCCTTGTGTGACTAAACGAAAGGGGAAATAAATCAACAGAAAAATGGACTTCAGCTGCTGTGTCCAAACCTTATCTAAGTTTGAATGTAAAATAGTAGTGGACTTCCAATGGATAAAAGACCTGATCTGCCTTAGTATGACATTAAGCAATAGACGGGCTCCTGTTAATTTCTGATTTATTTGCTCGCAAAGCAGAGTTGTTTGTGTATCTGAACAGTGGGTGGATATGCCGTTAACCCCTCACACACTTTAATGCCAGCTGCATACGTCCAGTATTCGTATTTGGGCTTGTTTTGGAATGCAGCCAATCTTTTAATCATGTGCAGAGCATGACACGAAGACATTTCACTGTGAAATGTCCTTATTTCCTTATCCCGATTGAACTTTGCTGTGTTTGGTTCACGCAGGTACAGGGCCTTCACATTTGGGCTCACGTTCCTGCTCTACACGAGCTTCCATCTGTCCAGGAAGCCCATCAGCATTGTCAAGGTACCTCAACCCCTGTCAAACTGAACATCCTCTTTAAAGAAATAGTTCCCCTGAAAATAAAAACAGGCAAATGTAGCATTACATCACCAATGCATCTTCTTTAGTGAATGGGTGCCGTCAGAATGAGTCTAAACATCTAATTAAAAACATCCCAATAATCCAGAAGTAATCCAAACCGCTCCAGTCCATCACTTAATGTCTCGTGAAGAGATAATCTGTGTGTTTGTAAGAAACAAATCCATCAAGAAGTTTTAATTTCCAACTTTATATGAAGTCCAGTGGCACAGATAATTTTGATAAATAAGTCGCACCTGACTATAAGTCGCAGGACCAGCCAAACTATGAAAGAAAAGTGCGATTTATAGTCCGGAAAATACGGTATTAACTCATTTATCTGAGTTAATCTAACCATGTTGAACTTACTTAATTTAGCCAGCCTTAAAGGGATAGTTCTCCCAAAAATGAAAATTACCCAATGATTTACTCAACCTTAAGCCCAAAAAAGTGCATCCATCTATTATAAAACACGGATTGTATTCATCTGAATGAAGAAAGTCATATGGCTCATTGGGCAATTTTCATTTTTGGGTGAAGGATCCCTTTAATATGCGATCTATACCCTGTGTCAGCCTTGTCTAAATGTATGTGTGTGTTCATATATAGAGTGAGCTGCATAAGAACTGCTCTCATGTGATGGAGGCGCCTACAGAGAGCAGCAGCAGTCAGCAGCCTGTACTACACCCAGAGCTAGACTGCAGCTGGAAACCATTCGGTAAGATTTACATCTTATAGGACTTTATATTTATAGCATAGCACATATATGTGTTTCTCTCACTTTCAGCCAGTGCATTAAATATTTGGCATCTTTGTTCTTCTGTCCCTATAGACAGAAATAACTATAAACAGCTGCTTGGAGCGATGGATTACTCTTTCCTGTGCGCTTACGCTATAGGCATGTATCTCAGGTAAGAACAGATACAAAACACTTAAAGATTGCTGGATTTGCACTAAAATGGCTTAAAAAGTGGAGTGATTTTCAGAAATCTTGAAATGAAAATTCTGTCATTTACTCACCAATTAATGTCATTCCAAACCCATAAAACACAAATAAAGATATTCTAATGAACCCTGAGAGATGTCTGACCCTCCAAGTCGATTTTAACACGATTAAGACAATACTCTGATTATGTAAACAGATATTTTTGATTACCTTAATCTGGCTAAAGTCATACTCGAAGTAAACACAAATCTTATTAAGATATGTGGAGTATTCCTATTTTAGCCGCATTACTGAAGTGCAGTATAGACATGTACATACCTTAATCGCACTATTAATTTCATGTAGGACTTTTCACCGCATTTTGCGACAAGATACACAACACGGGAGTGGTCAACCGTTTGATGGCAAACAAAAGAGCTAGGCTTCAATAACGCTATCGTCATAGCATGACAAATAATTATCTGCACTAGAAGCTTTCGTAAAACTAAAAATGAAACACCCGAAACTGTATATGGCATCATAACGAAGATGAACTATATGTTTAATCATGAAATTCTGGATTTCGTCATGTGGGGACGTAATATAACATATAACACTGGAAGAAGAAAGGAATATTTTAAAAGCAACTCGTGTAAACACCTTAATCATAATATTGTCTTATTTAGAATAAGGTAAATAATTAGCTCACTGATGTCCATGTAAACGTCTACGTCAATGATGTAGTCATTGATGCTTTAAAATGTTCATAAAGAAATTGTTATAGTAAACGAAAGTCTGATTCAATTTATGCTTTTATTTGTCAATAAATATTGATACATGGGGCAATCAAATATGTTAAATGGACTCTCAAGAGTGTCTTTTTGTCTTTAAAAACTTTATAAAGGTTTAGTGAAATCTCTCAGGTTTTATAATAAAAAAGAAAAAAAAAAGATTTGTGTTTCAAAGATGAATGAAAGTTGGATTGAAAACGACTTGAGGGTCAGTAAATTATGACAGAGTTTTCATATTTAGGTGTGCTGACCTTCTGCTATTAAACAAGACTTGTTTGCAATTAATTTGAGAAATAAGAGTTTTGATGTAAATTTTTATTAAAAAAAAAACATTTTTAATCCATAAAAAAATGCTTTGAATGATTAAATCAGGGTTTTGAATAGACTTACTGATCAGTTTGAACTAATTTACCAAAATGAAATGTTTACGTTTTGTTGCTAACGTTCTTAATACAAACTTTTCAGTGGAATAATTGGAGAGCGTTTGCCCATTCGCCTGTACCTGACCGTGGGCATGTTGACCAGTGGTCTTTTCACCTGTCTCTTTGGACTGGGATACGTCTATGACATCCATAACCTGGGCTTCTATATATTTGTTCAGGTGGGTGTCTATAAAAGCACTCTCTTATGGTCATGAAGACTGTATTTATTTGATCAAAAACACAGTAGAAACAGTAACAGATTGCTGCGATTTTAAATAACCATTTTCAGTTTGAATATATTTGAAAAAGTAATTTATCCCTGTGATGCAAAGCTGAATTTTCAGCATCACTGAAAATCCAGTCTTCAGTGTCACATGATTCTTTAGAAATCAATCTAATATTTTCATTAAGCAGCACCTCTTGTTTTTTTTGTCTGTAGGTGGCCAATGGTTTGGTTCAGACCACTGGTTGGCCTAGTGTTGTGACTTGCATTGGCAACTGGTTTGGCAAGGGCAGGTAAGAAGCATTACACTTTCCACGAACATTATACACTCAATAAAACATGAATGTAAATATTGATAAAACAACTTTAAACATGAGCATTCAGTGTTTTCATTTACTCAGATACTTGAGATGAAGCAATGCTTATCCTGTTAGTTGCTCTTTTTTTATACACTTCATGTGAAAACAGATCTGTTATTTCCACCCACATAAATGTTACATAATGTGTTGTGGTGTCAGGAGAGGCCTCATCATGGGTCTGTGGAACTCTCACACATCAGTGGGCAACATCCTGGGCTCTTTGATCGCCGGATATTATGTCTCCTCTAACTGGGGTCTGTCCTTCATCGTCCCTGGAGTTATCATCGCTGTTATGGGAGTCATCTGCTTCCTTTTTTTAATAGAGCGTAAGTGAATATGTCTTCTGTCTTTATTATTTGCGTAAATGTATCTAAGTGAGAAATTGTCACAAAGCACTTGTCCAAGTGTTCGATGGGTTTTAATGCGAATGCTTCTGTATCTCCAGACCCTAATGATCTGAAGATTGCCAGTGCACAGAACTCAGCTTCAAGCAATCAGGTCAGTCCACCATTTATTTAGTTTCATTTCTAGTCATATTGGCATTCAAGAATATAATGAATGTATACTCTATTGTGAGATTTGGGTCAGTAAATTTTTATTTTTATTTTTTTTAATTGATAATGATACTTGATAGCATATTAGAATGATTCTGAAGGATCATGTGACATTGAAGATTGGAGGTATGATGCTGAAAATTCAGCTTTATATCACAGGAATAAATTACATTTTAAAATGTATTCAAACACAAAACAGTTGTTTTAAATTGAAAAACTATTTCACAATATTATACTGGATTTTAAAATCAAATAAATGCAGCTTTGGTGAGCATAAGATGATTCTTTCAAAAAACTAAAAACATTTGAACACTCTTGTATAGTATATGGCTTTAGGGCTTTGTTCATACTGTACACAAATCTGATGTGGGTTTCCTATCCAGTCTCTCAGGAATGACAAGTCTGCTCTGTAATTTTGCAGGCGAATTAATCAAATATTTTTTTAGACAGGCTTGTGAATACACATTCCAAAAAAAAAAAAAAAAAGCAATCAATGTGGTTTGTATTGGGCTTGTAGATATCAGAGTTCATGTGGTTTTTGCTGTCCAGGTGTATATTCAGAAAAATTCTATTGATATGTATCTAAACAAACCCTGAGAGCGAGTCAGAGTGTGTGTGTTAATGTCTTTTCCCGGCGGTCCGAGGAAAAGGTGGGTTTGACAGCATGACGCACTCATGCTCAACAGCAGTCGCTATGACAACGGCCCTGTGATGCATACACCTGCGAGTCTCAGTCGAGCGTGAGGTGCTCTTCTAACACAGGCAGAGTCCACAGTCCTCAAATGCTTTGATTCGGGAGGAGTGGCTAATCAGGAGCAACAGAGATGTAAGGGATGGAGGAAGGGGGTGACAGCAGGAGCAAATGCAGACTGATGCCTCATTTCCTCATTTTGACTGTCGAGGAGGAATTAATCATATTCAAGAGCAACTTCAAAAACGTATTTTTTTTTTTTCAGCTTGCCGCTGCGTAATTCTTGATTCTCTGTCCTTGTTTACATGAATACCTCTTGGTTTGCTTCTAAAGCATACTGAAATATTCATAGCGATTAAATAATTGCAATTTAGGAGGTGTTACGCCACAGTATTTTTGTCTACCCCTCTAGAGTGAATTGGGAATTGAGTCAATTATACTAGCATCAGATGCACTTATTGGAAATGTATGAAACCATTTAGCATTTAGATATATATAATATATTGGTTGTTGATATATAGACCGAGCCAAAACATTTATTTATTTTATTTTTATTTTTTACATGTTTTTAGTGAAATCCTTTAATTCTGTTACTCGTCGCCATTTTATTAAGTTCCTCACCACTTTTACTCATCTTTTTGATATCACCCTTTTTTTTCAGGGAAAGACATATTTAAATATTTTAATTGTAATTAATATTTAAAATCTGAAATATTCCTTTTCTTTTTTTTATTATAATGTAAACATTTATTATTTAATAGTTGTTAAATTAATGTTTTCATTTATTATGAAGAAGTAATTATATTAAGTCAGAGCTTGTTTGGTTTAGTTAAATATAAACCGCTTCAATATGCCTGATCAGATGTATTGATATATATTCAGGGTTTATTATGACTATATTTTCATTAATTTATAAATGCATGGTTTGATTTCAGTTTATATATTCCGATTTGTATCTGCATCATACTATATATTTGTACTTAATTATATGTTCAGAATTATTTCTTTTATACTTAGAATTTATAAATAAATGTTTGGATTTAGATTTAGAACTAAATATTCATATTTACATTTATATATTCAGAATTCTAATTTTATATTCAGTTTGTAACTATATATTTGTATTTACATTCATATTAAGAACTATAATCAGTATTTATAAATAAATATTCCGATATTTTTTTTTATATAACATTGCCTATTTGGCTCTTCATAATGTCTAGTTTAATAAATGAATTTTCTAAATAAAGAGAGGAAAAATTACATGTCATTTCAACTACCCATGTGTCCTGTGTTATATAACAAATAAATGCAGAATATACCCTGTCTATGCACTGCTGTTTTTTTGTCAATGTGACATTATGAACTCTCTTATGTGTGTTTTTTTTTTTTTATCAGAAGCTTCATAAAAACAGGAATGGTGTGAATGGACATAAAGACCTTTACTTGCAGTACAAGCCAGGAGCTAAAGCACAGGTTTGTCCACCTCACTGTCTCACTGTGTATTTTCTATCCGTCACTCCTTTAGAAGTATTAATTGAGATATTTTTACTGTCCTGTCTGCTGTGTTTGTTAGAGCTGGGACACAGAGCTTCTGCTGGGACAGGAGAGCATTGGAGTGTGTGTTCCTGTGCAGCAGGTGGTGGTGGTGAAGAGCGAGGCCGAACCGTCAGCCATCAGCTTCATGGGAGCTTTACGCATTCCTGTGAGTGCGGCCCATCCATCTGTCCATCAGTCAGCATGTGTTACAGCGTCACTGAAGTTTCTCCTGCTGTGTGTTTGCAGGGAGTCGTGGAGTTCTCTCTTTGTCTGCTGTTTGCCAAATTGGTCAGCTATACGTTCCTCTTCTGGCTTCCCCTCTACATCACCAAAGCAGGTGACTCACAACATTTAATTTAAGATCTCATCATATCTGTTATTGTGACAACAAAGATTTCATTTCTGTAGTCCTCCTGATGTAGACTTTTTTTTTTTTTTTGGTTTGGTTTGGTGGTTAAAGGAATAGTTCAGCCAAAAATGACAATTAATTGAAATGTACCTCCCCTCAAGTCATTCAATATGTAGATGAGTTTGTTTCTTCATCACAACATATTTGGAAAAATGTAGCATTGTATCACTTGCTCACCAAAGAATCCTTTGCAGTGAATGGGTGCCGTCAGAATGAGAGTCCAATATGTATACAGTATGTAAATACGAGTCCTCTGTCCATAATATTGCTTCCTCTAGTGAAAAGTTGTCTTTTTTGAATCAGGAGAGAAATGGTCTAAAACAATTCTAAACAAATATGTCAGTAGATTTTGATGTAAATAGGGATGAACTTTTGCACTGGACAAAGTGTTATACAAATACACAAAAACACAAAAAAAAGTTTCTCACAAATACACATCTTTAGACATTAATTGATGCCTAATAGATTAATAGATTCTGATGGCTCCCATTCACTGCAGATAATTCATTGGTGAGCAAGTGATGTTCTGATGAAGAAACAAACCCATCTACAAACTCATGTTGGATGGCCTGAGGAGGAGTAGATTTTAGTGAACTATTCCTTTAATATACTGTAGCATAGTGACTAAGCTGTATTTCCTGTTTCTCAGCTCACCTTGATGCCAAGAAAGCTGGAGACCTTTCAACTCTTTTTGATGTGGGAGGCATTGTTGGTATGTTAAGTTATTAGTCCTTTTTCTTTTTTTTTTTTAAAGGTGACCTAACACACACACAGTTTCACCCAATCTCACGTTAATCTTAAGTACCTATAGAGTAGTACTGCATCCTTCATATCTCTAAAAAATCTTTAGTTTTGTCATATTTATAAAAGAAAGATACAGCCTTAGCCTTACCTTTTCTCTCCGGAAACAGCCAAGCTCACGGAGGCGTGCTGTGGGCGGAGCTAAAGAGTGACGAGGACTTGAGCGCCAAGTGCCAACATAACACACGGAGATTTAATGCAGTTTCACTTACTGTCTGCAGTTCTGAATCATGTCCGGTATCTTTTATAGCTGGGACTGCTCCATCCTTCAGTATCAAACTATGTGCAAGTCCAGCGTCGAACTAGGCCTTGTTTATAAAACATTCTTCAACAAACACACTTGAGAAACACCGTTGCTGCTCCAAAAAAACAAGCTGCATCCACTGTTTACATATCGCTGGGTTCTTTGGGAAGCTGAACAAAGTTATCTTTCCCTTACAACCAAAAACACACTTCTTTGGAAACCATGTTCCAGAGTGAGTCCCGTGCAGCGCTGCCACAGAATGAAGCTCATTGCCATCAATTGCCAATGATCTCGCTCTGGCCGATGTTTTTCCGTGAGAAATTTTTGGCACAGAAATACTCTCATACATCCAAATAGTTTTTTTCAACTTTGTCCATGCTTAGCATGATAACTCTTTAACGGTGTAAACAACTCTGAATGCATGAAACAGCATTGTACCCCCCCCCCCCCCCCCCCTTAATGTTTAGTATTTGGGATGGGCTTTAAAGGGATACAGTAAGTAGACATTCAAAGGGCCCTTTTTACCGCCGCTGTGGCGTTTGTAAAGTGCATTTGCAGCTTTTGACCACTCAAAAAAAAAAAAAAAACACTCAGTGGTGCTTTAACCACAAGTTATCAAACAAACGCATCAAAGCACATTTTCGCAAATAGACGTCAGTTTTGCCTCGCTGATGTGTTATATTTGACTGCTTCAGTCACGGAAAATGAAAGAAAAACACTATAGTTTAAATATTTAATATATTTATTATTTAATATTCACAGATGAAAGTTTGGTTTTTATGAAGTTATGTGCATTTCTTAGAACGAATTCAAGCAGGATAAATGAGTCTGTGCTTATATTTTCTAAGCTACATGGTATTAAACCATATTTTAGATTTGACACATTTAAAAGGTGTGAAGTATTATTTATATTATATTAATTATGCCTTATATTATTAAAAAGAAATTGTGGTTTACTTTGCTTCGGAGCATTAAAAGTGGTAGCCTATTTTAGGGAGGTAGGCTACATGGATTAATATGCAAAATGTCAATATTTTCATATATTATGCCTATATTTTAATTTATATTTTAAATATAAATATATTTTTTTCCTTTAATAAAACAACATGCATTTTTGTTATTCGTTACCTGTCCTTTATTTTGACATAACTTATTGGGAAAAAGACATTTGTCTGTAAACTGATTAAGAAATTGTTGCATGTTTAAACGTGAAGCACTGTATAATTTTGTTCCCATTATTTAGGCCTAATTTGCCTAAAACAAGAAATGAATACAATTAAACCTGCACGATTAAATCTTTGAAACTCTAAAGAATGGACGGATTAATAAAACTTCCTCACGATTAAACTCAAGTTCTCTCATTATAATCTACAAAATTCACACGATGTAAAAAAGAGCTTTAGTAAAGGGGCGGTCACACTAGCATTTAAACGTGCGAAATTATTTCGGATGCCGCTGCGAATATGGGCGGGAGCAAGATAAAACGGTCTCTCTTCAATTATCACAACATGGATTAATATGTGCTTGTACTGTTTCTTTAGCGACGGCGTCGAAAGCGTCTTATTATATTGTACTCTCTGTATCTCTCTCTCTATAAATATATACACCCTAAGCAATAAAAAAATTATACAACGTCCTCATTCAAATGTACCATCTGTTCCTGTTTCAACGGACACTGCGAACCATGCAGCCTCTTTTTTTATTTTATTTTTATAATCTTTTAAATATGTATTATATAAAATAGGACGCTGCGCTACAGCTAAAGTTATATAGCGCTTCCTTCATTTTTGAATTTCTGTACAGAGAGGTCACGCAGTGACGTATCGATCTTCTACTGGTCCCACATCTTCACGTGATGCGAATTCGCAGGTCAGAGTTCACCAAACTTGAACTTTGGAACGCAGCGAAATGCGCAATTTTTCGCATGAGCTTGCGTTTCCGGTCTGATGCATTCACATGCTTATGAATGGAAGTCAATGGAACGAAAAGTGCAGTGTGACCGCCCCATAATTGACAACTTAAGTTATTTTAAAGGGAGCCTTCTTTACTTGCTTTTAAAGTTGGGCAATAGCATATGGCCTAAAAAAAAAAAATCCCAGATTTATGATTTAAACCGATTTTTAAATCAATATTCAAATGACGAAGAAATTTTACAAAACAAGTTTTAATATAGTTCTTTATCATTCATTTAGCAGTCAAATTTATAACTGCAACAAGATGATTAAAAAAACAGTTATGTTCTTACCTTAATGCTGGAAAGACCTTTATTTTTATTTATTTATTTATTTATTTATTTAATACTAGCCCATCATGCATCTAACCATCCACTCAGCTTTAAGAGCTGTTAAGATTAAAACTGGCAGCTCAGCAGTGAGTCAGTGTCATGGACGGAGGACCCGTTAATATATTTTCTAGTCTATATTTCCATCTTGTTATGCCGCTGGTTTATTTATTTATTTTATTTTTTTCTTATAGAACTTATTTGTAAATAGAGCAGACACTTTCTGTGTGTCTACACCGGACGCGAGAGTTGTCATCCGTGCCCCACAGCGAAAAGTGTGTCTAAACTTCACATTCACAAGACCATAATGATAATAACAAATCATCAATTTATAATTAATCATTATTTTACGAAAATCATTGTTATTTGTGATTATGGGTGTTTGCGGAAGGCTTTAAGACCAAGCGGAATCCTCTGTTCCCGCCTCACAGCTCGCGGGACTCGCGCTCAGTGACGCAGCTTCACTGTCTGCGGTTTGACTTTACTAAATCAGATTGAGGCGAATACAACTTATTGATCATGAGACCAACATTTAGCAAGCAGGGAAACATTCATTCTAATGGAAGGAAGACGTATTTCATTGAGCTAATGCTGTTAGAGAGAGAGAGAGAGAGAGAGAGAGAGAGAGAGAAACTAGTCTAGGGCTATTCTTAAACTTGGAGCTCATTATATTGAAATACAAATCCAAACACCAGAAACGTTATGCATTTTATGAATAATGAAATGTTATTAAAAGTATGCATTTTATTTATTCACATGCTGTATGGTTGAAATAATATTTTAGTTCACAACTTTAAGTTGTTGTTTAAAAAAAGGCATTGTTGGCTAATGTTTCATAAACCTTCAGTTGTTATGCTCTAAAATCCATGCCATTAGTGATTTCACAGTATTTTCACCTCCTAAATCACTAACCTTTAAGTCACAATTCTATAATGGTCAAAATTACTCAGGCCAATGGTATTTTTTTAATGACATTTATTTTATTATTTTTTTATTTTATTTTTTTAAATAATTGTAGCCTACATAAATAGGTGAAGCAAAACAAATATTCAGATCGTCCCTTATTTTTTCCATTATTTTCTTAAGGAATAAACACGTACTTTCTACAAGAATAAACATGGTAACATATTATTAATTAATAAAAATAATTTAAGCAATTAAAACCTTTTTTTAAACTTGAATTTAAATACTAATAAACTCCTTGAGAATTTAAAGTTAGTTTAAAAGTAAAAAAATGGTAAAATGTCACAGTGCATGTTAAATAGCCTAAATGAACTTGTGTTAACAATATAATTAGAACTAACAATATAATTTGATTTTTTAAATGAACAATTCCTGTATAAAATGGGACAGCAACCTTTATATCAAACATTTTTAAATCGTCCACAGCTGAGCATCGCGGGAGGCTGATCTGCGCCAGAGCGCGTGAAGTGAATGTGATGAATGAAGTCATTCTCAGATGCAATGAAAAAAAAAAATCCTGGATTGCTTAGATTAGGCCCAGGCTCTGTTCTGAAGTATAAAATAATTATAATTACTGTTAACCCAGAGTAACAAATTTTAACGGATGTGTAAAGGTCTTCTTTTAATTTTTGTTGAGTAGACTGTAGCCTAAGATTATCCTACATTTTGAAATTAACAAATTGTATATTTTTTATGTTTTTTTTTAAATGTTACAATGTTATATCATAATGTTATTGGTGTTTTACTTCCTTCTTTTATCTCCTTTTACAATTACATTCATTTCGCAATCCGTCCCTTTGCGCCACCTGGCGGTAGTTTCGCGAATGATTTTAACACGCGACTGAATTACAGTTACCGCTGCGGCGGTAATGCCCAATTAGGCTGTCCACCTACTGTAGTTCTCCCAAAAATGAAGATTCTGTAATTAATTACTCACCCTCATGTTGATCCAAACCCAGAAGACCTATGTTCATCTTCGGAACACAAATTAAGATATTTTTGATAAAATCAGAAAGCCTTCATAGAGAGAGCAATGTAACGTAAATGTTCAAGGCCATCTTTCAAAAAATAGTCCATGGGTCATCAGTGGTTCAACCCTAATTTTATGAAGCTACGAGAATACTTTTTATGAAAATAGTCATTATTTTTGTTTAGTTTTTTTGCACACAAAAAGTATTCTCGTAGCTTTTCTACCTCTCTGGACCTTGAACATTTCAGCTGCGTTGCTCTCTGTGCAGGTTCACAAATATCTTGGATTTCATCAGAAATATCTTAATTTGTGTTCTGAAGAGGAACGAAGGTCTTATGGGTTTGGACGACATGAGGGTGAGTAATTGATGGCAGAATTTACATTTTGAAGTGAACTATCCCTTTAGTATTTAATATACACACATCTGTGACCACCCATCGGTTTCTTTATTTAATAATGAAATAAATTGTGACGTCTAATAACTCCCCCTAACTAACAAGTTCTTCCTCATCTTGATTTGTTTGGGACACATCCTACCTTGTATTTTTATAATAATCCTTGTTTCTTAATCAAATATTTAAATGACAGGAAACTGTCCTGTCTACTGCTGACCGTGCACACATAAGTTTGGAGTCTGTTTTCTATTTCAGTAAAGGAATGAGACAAAAGTCTTTTGAATATGTATTTTCCTACAGGAAAAGGTCTACATTCATTCCGATCATTCAGGGTTTGCTGTAGATTACAACAACAAGGAAACACTCAAACTCAACATTTATCCCTTCATCAAATGCGGATGCTTTGATCTCATCCAGTCATAATGCAAATACAACATGTGTCCATTTAAGATGCCTAACTATGTCCTCCAGATGCGTTTCTAGGAATTTTTCGATGTAGCCAGGACATCTAAAAAACTAACATCTGTTTCACACTTGTCTTGCACACATACACAAATTGATTTCCTGTTATCTCTCAGCTCATCTAAAACTCAAGCAACCTGAAGCACTCAGAGACAGTCTAAAGAACACTCTTTAGAACAGTGAAGCAAATAATATTAATATTTCAGATAGAAATGAAATTTCATCCACAGTCAGTAAAAGTTCTGTTTTGAATTTTGGTAAGAATGCATTTATTTCATCAAAAGTGACAGTAAAGACCTTTATAATATTACAAAAGATGGCAGTCTGCAATAATCAAACATTTGTTTACCTCATGTTTTTAACCTCCAAAAGCAGTGCAGAGTAATGCAAAATCAAATCACGACCCTTAAGTATTTCTGTGTGTGTGTGTGTGTGTAGGAGGGATCCTGGCTGGAGTGCTCTCTGATAAGATGGGAAAGAGGGCCACCACTTGTGCTGTGATGCTTCTGCTGGCTGCGCCCACAGTATGTCATTCTGCTGATCAAATACAGGACGCTTGTGCATTTAAAGGCTCTTTGCTGTGTCACCATTGACAGTGGTTTATGTGTGTGTGTGTGTTTGTGTTTTTAATAGCTCTACGGCTTCTCTATGATGAGTCAATTTGGCCTGGGTCCCACTATTGGTAAGACAGCCAATCCTAATGTTGCCTTTCCGAGTTACATAAGAGCTTTTGACGGCCCTTCTTTGATTCAAATGAGAGAACTAATGAAATTAACAGTGAACGGCTGATGCCAACTTTTATGTGGGGTTATACTCTTAATCTTAGTAATTATGCGGTCTGATGTTTGAATGTAATTTGCTATGAAGGCATGCTGCTGGTGTGTGGAGGTTTAGTCAACGGACCCTACGCTCTCATCACAACCGCTGTCTCTGCTGACTTGGTAAGTGTTTGTCTGCCTTTTATCAGGTTTAGTGTGTGTTTGCATAATGCTTATTCCTCTGTCAGATGCTGTTTTTCTCTGATGTGCTATTTTATGTTTTTAGGGCACACACAAGAGTCTTAAGGGTAATGCCAGGGCTCTGTCTACAGTGACAGCAATTATAGATGGCACTGGATCTGTTGGTAAGAGTGTTATAACTGCTACATCTCCTGCCATTCATTTATTGATGATGCTGTAGAGCTGAAAGGGGTCACTTTTACACCTTTCCTCTTCTGCAGGTGCTGCTGTGGGACCTTTGTTGGCAGGGCTGCTGTCAGCACAAGGCTGGGATCAGGTCTTTTACATGCTCATGACCGCAGACTTTTTAGCACTGCTGGTGAGTTGAAATAGATGTTGACTGTATTAATTTTTTATTGTAGTTTTGTTTTTTCCAAAAAAACTATATGCAGCTTTTCTCATACAGATTGTAAAGACTATTAAGCTCCAAAAAGAATTTAAAAACACCATAAAAGTAGTCCATACACCTGTACATTTCAGGTCTTCTGAAGCCCTACTATTTTCAAATGTTTTACATTTTGGTCTGTTTCTCACACGTAGTTAGTATTAGTATCTAGTTTCAGAAGACTTCCAGACAAGTGGTTCTCAACCATGAATCTGGGACCCTCTAGGGGGCCTCAACACACTTCTGAAGGACTTCAAATGATTTAATAACAACAAGTTTTAAATGTACACCGTGTTGTTAAACTGTGTTCACCGCAAAACCTGTTTCCCTATGGAGAAGTAGAACTATGCCGCGTTTCCACCAAAGTTACCCAGAACATTTGTAGCATGTAGCTTCTTTCCCCAATAGACTGGTGACGTAGGTCTGCGCGCGTTTCTCAATACAAAGTACGCTGATTTTGGACTTGCATCCTCAGTAGTTCAGACTTTGTGCATTCGACTCGGGAGTGATGTCAGCGACGACGCAAGTCCGGTAATTCTGCAAACAGCAGCGTACTTGATAACTTAAGTCAGCTGACCATGGCTACTGCAATTTTCCTCACTGTATATTTACAATAAAATGAAAAAGGAAATGAAATGCCACTACCTCCTTTCGATTTCATTTAAGCATAATAACCGCTGCAGAAATGTACTTAGTTAAGGGAAATGTGTATATATACAGTCATTACAATGAAACTAGATGTTATATAAATTTGCCTTTTTTATTTTCATTTTAACATATAGATAAATTGAATACAGACCAAAGATAACCTGTTAGATTTACCCAAAACAAATTATATTTTATGTTAACCACTAAAGAGACCTGAAAGCCAGCGGCACATATCAGAAGGTCTAGCCGAGGTGAGGCTGCTCTCGGCGGATACATGATTACTGAGCTCCCGCTGATCACGTGGAGCTCACCGTCTCCGAGATCGGCCAAACACATTTTTAAATAGGCGCTGGCTTTATAAATAAACCACAGATTTGAGTTTGACAAGTGTGAAATCACAATGCTGCGTGAACTCAACCTATCAGGATGTTTAGCGCCCAAGTCCCGCCCCCAAAAGTTTCGGATCTTGGAAAAAGTTCCGCCTCGCCAGCAGGGACTTTCTCAGGGGCATTTTTTTACCCGGAACTTTATTTAGTTCCTGGTTCCTGCGGTGGAAACACACCGAGTACCAGGCCAAAGTCCCTAGTTCCTGGGTAAAGTTCCTGCGGTGGAAACGCGACTTAAGTTTCTGTTCTATGTATATGTGTGTGTGTATATATATATATATATGTATATTAGACTTGTGCTGGTATTCGGTAATGCGATATATTGCGGTGATAATATGCACGATATTGTTATCGTGGGCACTTCTAAATACCGTGAATAAATATACATTACAAATTATTCAGAATTTGGAATGCATTTTAAGAATAGTATTCCCATCAGCTGCTTAAAATGTACAACATGGCTGTATGCTGCTTGAAAGAGCGCATGCGCTCTGATGTGAACAAGTGCGCATGAGAAGCACATGGAGGAACACGTGAAAGATGCACTGAATGAAAGCACATTCACTCTCTGACAGCAGATGCCACTGTTACCTTTTAAACCATATTTCAATTATCTTAAATAACCATTCAGATTTGTGTTTTCCCTATGGTGTTTATTACAGAGCCAACTACTGAAATATTTAGACTCAATAGGCTATTTATCTTCAAACATTCATTTTTTTTAATTTTTTTTTTATCTAGACTAGAAAATCTCCTAGAAATTGTCTGAAAGTGTTTTGATCTTTTATTGTTCATTCACACTTTACATGCCAATGCCAATGAAAAAAATATTCTCAACATTCATTAATCTGAGGTATTCCAATATTTAATAACACAACACATTGTTAAAATTGAAAGTTGCAACTATTGTTTAATGAGCTAACATGAACTAAGACTTGTATTTTTTAACAAAGATTAATAACTTCTATAATAAATGTAGCTATTGCTCATTGTTTAGCTGTGCATTTATTGAATGAGCACTATGCGATGTCCGAACTGATTACACAAGATTTTTAAACTTTCTCAAATTCATTTTAAGTCAATTTTTAAATCATTTTCATTTACAAGTTCTTAAATTGCTTGTTTTATTTTTGTGATTATTTTTTCTTCATGACTTGTTTTTTTTTAACTTTCTTTTATGTAAAGCACTTTGAATTACTATTGTGTACGACATGTGCTATAGAAATAAACTTGCCTTGCCTTGAATGTTAATGCATTAACTAAGGTTAACTAATGAGGTCTTATTGTAAAGTGATACCTATTGGTTTTTATAGTTCTTTTGCACTTTAATGTGTAAAACATTCAACTTTTAATTTGTAACTTAATTGTTTTATTTTATTTTTTTATGTGTCATCCTAAATCAATATTTTGTAGCTAATTTATGTTAAGACAAGTGATAAATGAACATAATGAAGAATTCACACAGTTGTGACAAAAATAAAAAATTGTTTGCATGTTCTTCAGGTGTTACTGAGACTTGTGATGAAGGAGCTTCGCTCTCATAGGAACCGGCCAGGAGTTGCTGTAGAGTGAGTGCTGTTTTGTTCTTGTTATTTAGTTACACTTACAAATCAATGCCGAGAACAGTCAGGAGACTTCCTAACTTTTGTAAATACAGTTTTGATGATACAAGTCTATTTTTCCGTTTCTTTCTAGACTGAAGGAACATTGAGCACTTTGCACTGGATATAAATGTTCATCTCTGACCACTTCCTACCCTGGACCAAAACTTGACTGAAACCTGTGTTTAGTCCTCTGTTTTAGAAAACAGACTATACAAAGAGACTTTTTTCTTCTTTTTTTTCAGATGAGAAATCATCAGTTTAGGGCGAAGTGACTCTCTCGTCTTTAGTTCATCAGTCTAGACCTGCAGCTCTGCCTGCGTTCGTCCTTTGGTTGCACCCAAACAAATGAACATGACTCAATGTGAGATCAAGCCTAAATATCCCTCCAGTTAAATAATGCACAATTGCACAACCAAAAGTAGCCTCCCTTTGCTGCTAACAAGGGGAATTTAAAATAAATGCAGTATAATTTCTGCTTCTAGATCCCCGCCGGGCACACAGCGCCTTCATTAAACACACAGAACAAATGTCCCTGTAGATAGTTCATAAATCCACTCTTGCATGAACATTGTCACATCGAATTGAATACGCCAATTTATGTAAGAACGGTTTAAGAATGATTAAACACTGAAATTTGTTCTGCTTGTGTTTCAAAACAAAGCCCATAGAACGCATAGCCGAGTTTATTTATGTATATAATATATGCCTTTCTATACACCAAAGCCAATCATTGTTAGTTGTTGAGAAATTGTATGTAATATTTGAACTGTTGGCTGTCTTTCTGTAGTGACGTTAATGGTTCTTATCCTGTGTTTTGTATATAGGGGATCCACTAGCCAATTATGACATTTTATTTAATTTAATTTGTATTTATTTTTTCACTGCTGGTCTGTGACTAAATGAATAAACATTGTGTTTTGAGTCTGTATGAATAGAAGTTAGCTTTAGTTTTTATCTAACCACTATTTACTCTACATTCATATACATACAAAATTCAAGCTGTTCTATATTAACAATAGAAGATATATATAAACATCATGAATTGTTTTCTCTGTAGGATACAGTATTAGAACTCTCAAAGCGTTTCTAGTTCCAGGTTTATAATGTTCAGACTAAGTTCAGTCTGTACAATTTAAATCTGTGAGCAAACCCAAAGCGTCTCCTTGACTGTAATTGTATGTGTGCATTTAGGACCCGCACCTGCCTCTGCAGCTATAAATATTTAAAGTGTCTATTTGGATGTTCAGGTTACTGTAGGATTGTGTCGTTCTGCAGAGCTAGAGGCGCATGTAGATGTCTGGACCTCTTATGTAATCATACGTGTAGCACGTGTGCATTTGCCATTATAGGATGACGTACTCTAGATAAATGAATGTATCTGTATAATTTATGGGTAGAGCCCTGGTGTCATGAGAGAACATACATTGTGCCTTCTTTCTATTTGTGTTTTTGTATAGGGATATGTCTTTGGATTGTTCCTTTTTAAGTTATCAGCACCTTGACAGACTCCTGGGGTTTGGGAATTAGCTGTACTATGATGCTGTGTGTACAAAAAGGACATTTTGAATAAAGCAAATGTAAAAAGCAACCCATCTTCCTTCTTTTGTCACAGTGCAAGCTATGTGCTTTAAGATTTTTTTCTATGTAAAATTATATACATTATAATAATTTTATAATACACACACATATAGGTTCATGAATGCATAATTAAATAAAATAAAGGATAATATGTGCCCCTGGAGCACAAAAGCAGTCTTAAGTTGCTGGGGTATATTTGTAGCAATAGCCAAAAAAAAACATTGTACGGGTCAAAATTATACATTTTTCTTTTTTGCCAAAAATCATTAGGATATTAAGTAAAGATCAAGTTCCATGAAGATATTTTGTAAATGTCTTACTGTAAATATATCAAAACTTAATTTCTTATTAGTAATATGCATTTCTAAGAATTAATTTGGACAACTTTAAAGGTGATGTTTTTAGTGTTTTGATGTTTTTGCACCCTCAGATTTTCAAATATTGTCCGATTCCAAATAATCCATACATCAATGGAAAGCGTATTTATTAATCTTTCAGATGATGTATAAATCTCAATTTTGAAAAGTTGACAATTAAGTGTTTGTGTGTGTTTTATGCATTCATTTATGAGTCTGTGTATATGTATATGTATATATATATATATATAATTAAATATATAAACTATATGTATTAATACAGTATATACACACAGATTACACAGATTGACTAATTTTATACAGTTAATGTAGAATTACTGTAAGTAAAATACACACACACACACACACACACACACATATATATATATATATATATATATATACATATAATTTTAATATATATTCATTGCAATGACCATTTCTCAAAAAAGGAAAAGAAAATCTATAGTTCAGAAAGAGTAGAAACCACTGTAACTATATTTTTCTGTTTCTTTTACATATAATAAATAACCAGTCGAGGTCTAGCTCTGGATAAGGAGATATTACACAGACAGCGGTCTCATCTTGAGAGGTCAGTGTGAGTCATCGAGTGCTTTGAGTGTCCATGTGCAGGTGACACTTCATCAGTAAACACACACACACACAGACACAGACACAGACAGACAGGTGGCAGTCAGTCAGTGAGAACAAAACAAATACACTTTCTCTGTTGAAAGGATAAGTGCTCCACAGTGTGTGAAGTCATACATGCATATAATTGAGTATAATGAGCGTGTTTCATTGCTCGGGTCATTACAGTATAACAGATGATTCACATGCTTCCCCTGAATGACTCTAGTGCTGAACCCCGTCTGTTCATTTCACCACCTCACCTCCCACAACCCACTCTCCCCTTCATGAATTCATCATTTTGCCCTCATGTGTATCAACAGTTCTCATATTACGTTAGGGTACTTCCTGTTATGCAGTGCCTGCTAAAAAATTGTTTTCATTGTTAGGAAAGACCTAATCAAATCCATTGATAATCATCTGCTTTTGTTTTCCCACCAAAAGTGATGTAATTTCCTGATGATGTCATTTAAGATATGGTTCATTTAAAAATTTATTTCTTTAGTGAAACCACAAATTGGAACTGGCTTTTGCAGCTAAAATAATGGGAAGGATTAATAGTAGGGAAAGTGATACTGAGGGCACATTAAGAACTGATTACCATATATATATATATATATATATATATATATATATATATATATATATATATATAATTATAAAACATTTTAATTTGAAAAATCTTAATCAAATGAACAATTTTAAACCCCATCGGTTAAAAAAAAAAAAAAAACTTCATGCATCTTGCGGAAGAACATTCGCAAGATGCGTGCATGTTTTAGTTTTGCTGCGGCTCAGTCGCGCGGATGAATGTGAAATAACACAGAAATAGCATCATTTTTGTTTTATGATGGTGCTGATTACCCGGAGGTTTGCCGTTTTGAATAATCATCCATGGTCAATTTTTCCTCATTTGATAATTAGAAAAAAAAGCAAGAAAAAAGTATAGTATATGCATGTAATTTTCAGCGAAATCGTAGAAATCGGTCCTGCTAAGCAATTATTATAGATTTATCTGATTTAAATTAATCAATCTATTTATTTATCTGTAGAGTGTATTTGGGTAAAAACGTGGTTTAGAAGATCGCGTAAAAAAGTGCAGCTTAAAGTAAAAATTAAGAAACATATGGCAGGTCTATATTTTGTGGCAAAAAAACGTACTCGGTTACTAAACGTAACCTCGGTTCTCTCTAGAAGAGCGAACGAGTACTGCGTCTTAGCTAAGACGCTACGGGAAAAGTCTCTTTTCACGAAATACTGAAGCAAAAATTATCCTTAATTTTGTATTTTTGTAAAGCGCATTTGCAGACGGCTCGTTCGCTCATTGGCTTGTTCTGCGGCAACTGCACAGGCTATCGAGCGGAGGCTGATGCAACATCAGACCAATAAGGGCGCTTCGCGCCCTTCTTGCCACTTACCGCCAAAACGGGTGTGGCCCAACCTATAAAAGGAGCTCGAAAAGGCTGACTCACTTGATTTATTTCATCGCCGAAGCGAACCAGAGTGAATCGTACGCATGGCAGAGAACGCAGTACTCGTTCGCTCTTCTAGAGAGAACCGAGTTTACGTTTAGTAACCGAGTACGTTCTCTTACGAGAGCTCTCTCGTACTGCGTCTTAGCTAATACGCTATGGGAACCCAATGTAAAACGCCGTGCGCGCAAGGATCACACACCAATATACCTGAAGCAATGCCCAGGATTTACAGTGCACAGTCACCTGAGGGACTCCCAGAGAGTCCAGGACAGAAAGGGGGAAAGCCCTCCGTCCCATATCTAGCAGCATCCGTAGATGCGGCAATATGACATCACACAGTCGAGGCAAGGCCTGACCAATGTGGCAATGCGGGTCTTACGCAATACTGCCCATATAACAGTCGGCAGCGCATAGCGCTCGTGAACTCAGAATTCCCCTCAGGGCCCTGATTCGACTATACCGACAGCAGCCTTGCTTGCAAGGCGGGAACCTCCAGGTTATAGAACCTGATAAATGTAGACGGCGAGGCCCAACCTGCCGCCATACATATATCCTGCAAGGAGATCCCAGTAGACCACGCCCACGACGAGGCGACGCCTCTTGTGGAGTGTGCTCTGACGCCCAACGGGCCCTGAAGGCCCCTGGAAGCGTAAGCTAACGATATGGCGTCAACTATCCATCTGGATAGAGTCTGTCTCGAAACAGCCATTCCCTTGGAACGTCCACCGAACGAGACAAACAGCTGCTCCGTCTGCCGAAAGGCAGCAGAGCGAGACACATAAGCTCTTAAAACCTTGACAGGGCAAAGAAGACTCGAGTCTCCATCCTCCCCTGACACCGGCAGGGCAGACAGGGCAATAACCTGCTGTCCAAGGTGCTAGAGCCGCAACACAGCTCTGATCGACCTTGAAATGCAGCCGGCCAGACGCCCACGCTCTGCGCGGCACCCGAGCCTTCAGCCAAAACTGCAGGGGGCGCATGCGGAGCAGGCCCAGCCGCAGAACCGGAGATGCTGAGGCCATGAGACCCAGCATCTTTTGACAGTGTTTGAGCGACACGGTCGCGCCGCAGCGGAAAGAACTCGCTGCGCGCTGAATGCCCATCGCGCGCTGTGGTGACAGCCGCGCCGTCATGGAACACGAGTTCAGAACTATACCCAGAAACAGGATCATCTGACTGGGGTTCAGCGAACTCTTCGCCCAATTGACACTGAGGCCGAGCTTCTCGAGTTGATCGAGTAAAACGGCCCTGTGGTCCATGAGCTCCGCTCGTGATAGGGCCAGAACCAGCCAGTCGTCCAAATAATTCAGCACTCGTATGCCTCTGAGTCTGAGAGGAGCGAGCGCTGCATCCATGCACCTCGTAAACGTACGAGGAGCTACGGACAAGCCGAATGGCAGGACTGTAAACTGGTATGCCTGGCCCTCGAAGGCGAATCTCAAATATCGCCTGTGGTTTGACGCTATCTGTATTTGAAAATACGCGTCCTTCAGATCTATTGACATGAACCAGTCCCCTCTGCGAATCTGCGCGAGGAGCTTCCTGGTCATGAGCATTTTGAAACTGCGTTTCATCAATGCCTTGTTCAGCTGTCTTAGATCAAGTATGGGCCTGAGACCCCCGTCTCTCTTGGGCACCAGAAAGTATCTGCTGTACAGCCCCCCCTCGCTTTGAGCTTGAGACACAGGCTCTACAGCCCCTTTGCTCAACAGTTTTGATATTTCGGCCCGAAGTATGTGTGCTACTTCTGTTTTGACCATAGTTTCGACGTGCGCTGAAAAGCGCGGCGGGCGTCGAGAAAACTGTAGCGAGTAGCCTCTCTTTATAATGCCTAGCACCCAATCCGAAACCCCTTGAAGCGCTGACCATGCATCTGCATGAATGGCTAAGGGCTGGATGCGAAACGCGCTCTGTTGACTGGGCAACGGCGGCGCTCGAGTTTGCTGCGCATCTGAGGCGGGGAGCGCGCTGATCACAGCGGGCAGATCGCTCTTCCTCGACCCCGTTCCGGCGCTTAACCGACTGGGGGGAGGCTGAGCGGGTCCCATGGGACTCGATATATCTGCGAGTAACCGTGGGCTGCATGTGTGCACTTTTACCACTTTCAACTCGCTGTCTGTGTGCAGAATGTACGTGCATTGGGCCTCGTTTTTACAGAAGCCCCGCGCCGTATGTGACATAGTGTATGTGGGCACTGGGAAGTGGGCACGTTTACTATGCGGCGCGCTTGACCGATCTGTGTCGATCTTATGTGCGCTAGCCCTGAGTGCAGGGCTGTGCTTACATGTGGAGATGGGCACTGGGTAGTGGGCATCGTCACTGCATTTATAGCACCATCGGCCGTGGCCGGACGAGCGTGCACGGGTTTCGTTTTTACAGAAACCACATGACGCATGTGACATAGTAATTGTGGGCACTGAGGGGTGGGCACGTTTACTATGCAGTGTGCGTGACCGACTTGAGTCGACATTATGGGCGCAGGCCCTGTGTGCAGGGCTGTGCTTACATGTGGAGATGGGCACTGAGGAGTGGGCATCGTCACAACATTTATAGCACCATCGGCCGTGGTCGGAACACCAGAAAAAACACTCTTTTTGTGAAACATCTGGGTACCCGTGATAACGGCTTTTGTGTGCAGGCAAGCGGGCACTCGTGCAGGCTTGCGCATTGCAGAAGACACTGAGGCAGTCACAACTCTTGGAACTGCAACAGCGGCGAGCTTGGGTGAGAGCTCGGCCGCAGCGGAACTCGAACACCGGCGCTTTCCCAGCAGTGCTAGGATGCTTTCGGGGCTTCTGGCTTCACCGCAATCCTCTGTCGCGGCTCCCGCGGCGCGGGGCGACGGCTTGAAGAGCGAGAACGGAGTCCCGATCCGCGTTGCTGACGCTGTCGCGATGACGCAGCAGGAGGCGGTGGGCGTGACTGAGAGCTCTGTGGGGCCGGTCTAGAGCGGCTAGCTGCAGAACTGGAGCGCTTTGGCAAGAAGTGCTTGAACGCCTGCGAAGCTTTCTGATCCTCGGCGAATCTCTCCACAAACTCGTTGACGGAAGATCCGAAGAGGCCGGCAGGAGTTAGCGGCGCGTCAAGGAATGCAGCGCGCTCAGACTCCTTGATGTCAGAAAGCGTCAGCCACAAATGCCTCTCAGCCACCGTAGCGGAAGCCATAACCCGTTCCATGGCCTGTGCAGCGGACTTAGTAGCGCGGAGGGAGAGATCCGAAGCACTCCTCAGATCCGCGAGACAGATCGCTTCAGGTCCCATCTCATCCAGCTTGCGGAGAAGATCGCCCTGGAAAATCTGTAGCGTAGCCATGGTGTGTAATGCAGACGCAGCCTGCCCAGCAGCAGAGAATAATCCGTGCGAGCAGCGATGATGTCATGCGGCAGGCTTTGGATGGCAACGCCGCCTTAGTCCGCCGTCCAGCAGAGGGCGGGCAAAGGTGCGCTGCTATAGCCTGTTCCACCGGCGGAAGTGACAGGTAGCCTCTGTTCTTAGCACCGTCCACTGTGGAGAATGCTGGCGAAACAGATGAGCGGATTCTCGCCGAGAATGGAGCGTCCCAAGCTTTCGCCACTTCTTCGTGAAGCTCAGGAAGAAAAGGGGCGTGCTTTGAGCTTGAGGAAGAGCGCTCATCCGGAAGATAGCTACCATCCAGCCGGGAACGTGAAGGGGGCGCTGGTGCAGACCACTCGAGGCCAAGGCTCGCCGCGGCCAGCGAGAGTACACGCATCAGCTCCTTATCGATATCCCCGCGTCTGCTGGGCCTCTGAGCAGCGGGCGCCCGATCCACGGAGCTCGCCCAACCCTCACTGCCCGAAGCAAGCAAAGAGCACGTGTCTTCTTCCTCCGACGCGGGCCTGAGATCCACTTCCTCAGATGACGCGTCGGCAAGCAGCGGACGCTGAGCATCGGGAAGCGATGCAGGGGAGGCCGGCGAAGCGGAGGGAACCGGCGAGCTCGGCCGAGCTGGAGGCGGTTCTGGTAGGTGCTGCGAGCGGCGCTTCTTACGGCGCTGGGGCGCAGCGGATGATGCAGGCTTCGAGAAGGATGTCAGGCGAGTCCTCAGAGTCACCATAGGCATTAACTCGCAATGAGGGCATCCGCCGTCAGCGAGCGCGAGCGCTGCATGGTCCTCACCCAGACAGGAGACGCAGATGACGTGACGATCTCCTTCGCTGAGCGGGGCTCTGCACGAGCCGCACAAGGGCATCTTTAAAAAGACGCAGCTCTTTTGTGAATGTGCGTCGCAGGGCGAACACACACACAGGATATAACAGAATAAGGATGTAAAGGATATGGGCGACGGATAGCGCAGCAGGAACGGCAGTGGAAGGCGGCGATGCCAGCGGCTTCAGGATGGCTCGTCCTGCTGATATGCTCTTCCAGACGGCGCTTGCTTCCTCGTGATCCAGCGATGCGTGAGCTTCGCTGAAGAGATGAAAAATCAGGTGAGTCAGCCTTTTCGAGCTCCTTTTATAGGTTGGGCCACACCCGTTTCGGCGGGAAGTGGCAAGAAGGGCGCAAAGCGCCCTTATTGGTCTGATGTTGCATCAGCCTCCGCTCGATAGGCTGTGCAGTTGCCGCAGAACAAGCCAATGAGCGAACGAGCCGTCTCGCCTATGGCTGTGTACTGCTGCAAATGCGCTTTACAAAAATACAAAATTAAGGATAATTTTTTGCTTCAGTATTTCGTGAAAAGAGACTTTTCCCGTAGCGTCTTAGCTAAGACGCAGTACGAGAGAGCTCTCGTAAGAGAACTTAAAACTCACATTTATATTCACTTTATATTAAAACGACCTCATTTTCATTTAGATATTTGGAACATGTCTGGTAGCCTGCTGCTGCATGACCCTTTCACACTGCATCCTCGCGCTTCCTTGTAGGGCTCGGTTACTATGGAGAGCATAAGGCAAGCGCGTGCGTGTCTTGTCTTCTCGCGCGCGCACTCGTGGGAGTTAGGGGGGGGGGGGGGGGGGGGGGCGATGAGTTGAGAGATCAGTGGCGATGAGCAACACGGTCTCTACGTTATTAAACCCGTTCCAGTTCATAGAAACGGTCAGAAGTTTATATTAGGTCTGTCGCGGAGGCACGGAACGGAACGGAAGCCGGTTGTCCAGCGCAGCGCGCGGCGAGATGGGGAGCGCGTCTTCGGCGTATCGCGTGATATACTTGGACGTGGATGGACGGAGTCAGAAGGTAAACTCTCACCACATGCATGACAGTGTACTGGGGGAAAAGAAACTAAATAGCCTACGAATAAACTGTTCAGCACATTTCAGCTGTTTTAGTTTCTGTAGGATAATGTTTATATGACTCTTTTGGTGGCATTGCTTTAAAACAGCTTATATAATAAGGGAGTATTGTAAATATATACTCTCTTTTATTACAATCATGTACAGTTCCATAAAATTATATATATAAATAGTTCATAGAATGTTGAAGAATTCTAGTCACATGAATCATTCTACTCATTTTCATTGATCTGCGCTTGTTAACTCTACATTTTCACTCTTACTGTTTCTCACACCCTCTTTTTTAATGCCTCCAGGATGCCTTCATAAAACGTTTTATTAGTTTTTACCAAGTAGAGTAGCCTGTATATGAAGCTTTACCATATTATCAATTTTCAGGAAAATCCCAACTCTGTCATGAGGTTGTTAAGTGAACAGCTGGCTTGACAGCCTTTAATAATGTTTATAATTAATAGATCTGGTATGGCTGAGATATTATCAGTTAAATTACAGGTATCCAAGTGACAATCAGTGTCTGACTGTTTGTTGGTCACACTTTATATTAAGTGTCTTAACTCCTGCTGTATGTACTTGTACTTTAAAAATATCCTGTTAAATTTACAGGAAAATAAACAGCAGCCAGAAATTCACTGTAAAAAAAGAAAAAATGGGTTACAATATTTCAGGTATTTCATCAAGTGACGTAGTGATACAAGTCTATTTGAACTGCATAAACTGGCTTTTTATCTCAAAATGTACTGATAACCAACAAAATAAAACAGGTGGTTTACTAGGAAACCCCATTATGAAGCAGAGTTCATTGTAATTGACCTGT